>NW_011500415.1:37687-54351 GCF_000495115.2 Populus euphratica
TGTTTTTTTGATATTGTGGGCTGATTTTTTATATTGTTAGTTGGCCAAAACATCATTGCTCACATCAGAATTATAGCTAAGTTTTTTTTTTGTGTCTAGCCAGCAAGTGACCCGGCTGGATCTGCTAGTTTCACTTTATTTTATTTTTTTCAAAAAAAGAAAGAGAAAGTGATTTATGATTTTCTAGTATATTTATTTTAAAGTCTGAAATTTTTTATGTTGTAAAAAAAAGATCAATTTCATGTTTAGAATATTCGGTTTTTGACACAATGTGACAAATTTATATATATATATCAAAAAAATATTTTCTTATGTGTTGCATACGGCCAATACCCTAACATGTTTTGAACGCTTTGTTTAATACAAAAAATGTTGGAAATTTCAAAAATGTGTTTTCGCATGGATTTCTTAAACATAGTAAAAATGATTTTCTTGCATTTTTGGATTTTACAACATGTTTGTAAAACTCCAAAGGGTATTGGCTAATATTCCAAAAAAATAAAAAATCTTATTTTGGGGAAAATTCATCTATTATTCACCATTAATGTTTGGATAAAGAAATCCGTGCAAAATGATGATATAAAACCTTGATAAAAATGCACTTTTAAGTACTAATCAACTGTTAATATTTGGATAAAGATACCCAAAGTGGTAAATATCCAAAATAATTTTCTACAAATAATAAATCCATGCACATCCTTGAAATAAGCCTTGATTATAATCAAGGATATTTCAATTTTTTTTTTACTCCACGGTTTATGAGCCGTGAGAGTATAAACACTAAGATAAAAAAAAAAGATTTTTAAAGCACTCTAAATTTCTAAAATTTTGTCCCTCGCGATTTACGAGTCGCAAACTCTTGAAATACCAAGGGAAAAATGAGTTTGTAAAGCACATTGAATCTCCTTGGATTTCTATCTTAATAAATTTAGTTAGAATCAAACCGAGAAAAATTGATGGGATTAGAAAACACCAACACCATAGCAATTATAAGACAAACCAAACACCAAGCAACTTACCTTATGTAGAGTGTACTAAGGGTGCTAACACTTTCCCTTTATCCAACCAATCCCTTACTTTAGAATATCTGAAAGACCAGTTAGGTTTCCTAGTGACTATAATACTAGGTGGCGACTCCCTTTTACACAAAATAATAAAACTAAAAGACCCCCAAATCAATTGATGGTCGTCGCGACGCCGCGCTCCACTCGCGAGGGTGCAACAAGAATATGTAATAAACAACTTTTGGCCAAGATTTGAACTTTATTCAGAGAATTAAGAGTTGTTCTTCCAAATTGATTTGTGAAGAACCCTACCTGACTTATTACTCTTCAATCATAGAGAGTGTGGCGTCAAACTTAATTGACACACAATGTTTTCAACAGATTTTAATTGACCACTCTTTTTCAATTCTAGTGCCTCGACTTGTCTAGCTAAAGATGCAAACTTAGCTTGGAGGTCATGATCTTCTCTAAGATTGTACATACCTCCACTAGATGTATGAGGTTGAGTTTTACTCGGTGCCTCATAAGTACCCGCGGTGTCCCAATTTTGAGCATTTTCAGCTAACAAGTCGAAGTACTCCATTGCTTAATCAGAGTCTTTATCTTCAAAGGTTCCATTGCACATCAATTCAACCATTTGCCTATCTCTAGGTGTTAACCCTTCATAAAAATATGAAATCAATCTCCATGTCTTAGAACCATGATGAGGGCAAGTATTAAGCAAGTCTCGATACCTATCGCAATATTGGTAAAATGTTTCTCCTAGTTTTTGAGTGAAAGTGGTGATTTATCTTTTCAAAGAGTTTGTTCTGTGAGATGGGAAAAATGGTTTGAAAAATTGTTGGTGCATTTCATCCCAAGCACGAATGGATTCTAATCTCAAATTTTGTAGCCATGTTTTAGCTTTATCTTTTAATGAAAAAAGATAAAGCTTTAATCTGATGGTGTTCATGTTACAATTTGAGTCATTATAGGTGTTACAGACCTCCTCAAATTCTTTTAAATGCAAGTATGGATTTTCCGATTCTAAGTCATGAAAATAAGGTAAAAGTTGAATAATGTCTAGTTTAAAATTAAAATGAGATGCATCGGGAGGAAAAACTATGCATGATGGTGCACTTGTTCTTATGGGATTCATGTTGTCTTTAAGTGTTCTAGCACGGTTATTCTCATTATTCTCATTGTGAATTGATTGATTATCTTCTTCGGCCATATTTTCTGAAAATGATGAAGAAACCCTACAAAGTCTACCACTTAATGTAAGTGACCACGCTCTCATGCACGTATAGGAATAGAATAAAAAAAAAGAAAACAAAAGAAGAAGAAATAAGAGACAATAAAGAAAGTTATATACAAGAAAAGTGAAAAGAGAAAAATAAAATAAATAATATATTTGCCAAAAACTTGACACGACGAAAAGATTAATGTCTTCTCCCAAGTGCAGGAGTGTCAAAATAATAAATAACCCGGCACAACCGGGGTTGAACCATAGGGAGGTTAATTGTACAAATTATAAAGAATTATAAAAAACAACAACAACAATAATAATAATAATAATACTAGTAGTAGTAATAATACAAATGACACAACTAAAAGATTGATGTCTTCTCCCAAGTGCAGGAGTGTTGAAGTAATAAATAACTCGGCAAGACTAGGGTCCAACCACAGGGAGGTTAATTGTACAAATTATAAATAACAATAATACAACAACAACAACAACAACAACAATAATAACAACAACAATAATAATAGTAATAACAACAACAACAACAACAATAACAATAATAATAATAATAATAATAATAATAAAGAAAAAGAAGAAGAAGAAGATGAGAACTTTGAGATGGAATATTAACGTAAAGATTTAATAACGATAACAAAGAATGTCAAGGTTAGAGGATTCACTAATGGTATGTCAAACAAGTATAGTATAAACTCTTAGTCATCTTATTCAAAGGAGGTTCCAATCATATTATAGATTGTTAACATGATTACATTAGTCATCTTATTCAATTAATGCTAATACTTGTAAATTTTGTCAAGCATTCATGATTATAACTTATGTTAACAACAAATTAAGTTCCTTTCATAGCTCAGGTGTCGGTTATACCATACAATATGAACTATGAAAGTGCCAAGCATTTGTTGTACCAAGTGTTATACAACATAAATCAAGATTAGTTATTTAACAAGCAAAGTATTAAAGAGTGAACAAGATAACAAATATAAAGCATGTTAGTATCAAACATTAAAGTCCATATTAAGTTTACATTATATTTATTCTTACACCATTAGTGTAACCTTTTTTTAATTATATACTATCCCTTTTCCTTAGGTGTTACCTTTAACAAAAAAACATAAATAATATAATAATCCAATATGTAACCCACAATCATGTGTTAAAGTGTGTGTGTGTAAATTAAAGTTTAAGAATACATGTTAAATAAGTATATGAGCAGAATTAAGTGATAACAATGTGAGAGTTTGTAAACCTGAATATTTCAAGAAG
Organism: Populus euphratica; assembly: GCF_000495115.2. Classification (NCBI taxonomy): domain Eukaryota; kingdom Viridiplantae; phylum Streptophyta; class Magnoliopsida; order Malpighiales; family Salicaceae; genus Populus; species Populus euphratica. Next base: position 41,201 of record NW_011500415.1, read on the forward strand.
TATTATGATAGACCTTATTAAGAAAGGTTACTAAGATGCGTCTCAAGAGTCATAAAAGTTCTCCTTACTTTGCCATCATAGTAACAATAATTTTGCACATGCTTTATGAAATAGAAAACACAGTTTTTTGTAGCTACTACCCTCTCCCCCCAACTAAAACAAAACATTGCCCTCAATGTTCTAAGGTAGAAAGATAGAGTATAGAAGATATCACCTGAAATAATGAATACTGACAAACCTGAAACATATGGAAACAAATAAAAGTAACAACAAAACACAATAATAAAACCAAAAGACACAAAGATTCACAAATGAAGGCTCAAATCCAATCTAAGCTTTTTACAGCTTTCCTTAGTTGACCAATTTATGCGACTCATGGAAGGATTAATTATAGGAATGAAAGATTGTAGTTGGTCAATCAATTGTTCAACAGTAGCAGTAGAGATTATGATTTGTCATGCAAAAGATGTTAGAAATTCTTGTTCTATAGTATGATCAAGAAAAGACAACAACTTATCATAATAACCATTAACATTTAACAAACCTATGGGTTTATGGTGAATGTGCAGTTGGGCCCAAGAGGAAATATGAAAGATCTCTTCCAATGTGCCTAGACCACTTGGTAAAGCATTGAAGGCATCAGCATGGTTAAACATTGCATTCATTCGAGCTAACATTGTGGACGCCCCCCGAAACTTGACTACCTCCTAAAAATGCAGCTATTGACACACCTCCCATTAATCCCAGATTACCTCCCCCATACACTAAATGAATCTTTCTCTCAGCTAGCACCTGACCAAGATGATTTGCTGATTCTAAAAACTCCTTTTCTATCCCAGGACTAGATCCACTGAAAACACAAATATTTCTTATATGATGACTTAAGGAACTTGCCATTTCTACACACTTCTGTATTTGTTGAATGTATGGGTTGAGTAGAAATGAAAGGAAGGAAGAGAGGGTTTTAGAGATGAGAAATTAGAAAGGCAATCATAACACCTATATGTAGGCCAACTATAGTCTCACACACTCTCCCTCTCTTTTTATTTATTTATTTATTTACTTTTGAAAAAGCATATGTATGTACAGATAGTTATGATTGTGGCTCACATCTTCCCTTGGTTTTACGTCCAAGAATGGCTTAAATGCCCTCTATGGGTCGGGGATAGGCTTCCCATCTAGTTTTCTTAAAAACTGGCAAACGGGGTCTTTTTTAGTTAGATTCCCAAGACTAAGTCAATCATGTTCTTTATGAAATAGTGGCCATAAATCATGAATTACACGGTGTACATCTCCACTAGGATGCGTCTTAAGAGTCAATAGAAGATTATCTAAAGACTCCTTACTCAAGCCATCCTTAATGAATTGTATTTTATCTTCACGGTTTATAAATACCATTCCTAAAGAATGACATTATGTATTACAAGTCCATCTAGCACATCAATGACAGACTTTCAATCGTTTTGCATGATGTTTCTTTGCAAAAGTACTTTTACCTGTTCCAGGCATGTGTGAAATGAAGGAAGTAGAGGACTCACCTGATAATCAGACCTTTTCTTCAATCAACCAATGAATATCTTCAGGAATTCCATGATTCATTAACAATCTCAATCTTGCATATCTAGCACGGTAAATTTTTGTAATTGCATTTTGAGGCAGAGCAGGAAAATACTTTTCCAATTTTTTAAGATTAATGTCCATTTTCAAATGAGAATTGAAAGAGAGATTCAAATAATTGCATAAATATATACACAGATATTAGTTATTATGGGAAACTAAAAGAACCGATTTAAGTCACGGAGTACCATTGTCCGCCATTTAACCGGGGTGAGAGAAACTAGCAAAAATCACTCAAAAAGAAACATAAAAACAAATGTAAGAAAAAAAAATAATCAACCTTTATCTACAAGATCATTCAAAGCAGTTGATTGATTTTTACTAGGAAAATTATCAAAGTAAGCTTTCAAATGATGTCAATTTTCCTTAAAAACATTGTCATTCATTGAATTCTCAATATCACAGGCCCCATAAGGATTGTTCCATCTTGATCTTAGCTCTCTAGAGAATGCATAGAGTTGAGAATTATAAAACAAAATTTTTTTATTAGTATCAACTTTTTGACAATTTTCACAAGTTTTGCAGAATGCATGTGTCCTTGAACATAGTGGACCAATAAAATCCATTTTGAAAGATTTTTGTAGTTGTATTTTTTGACGAGAAATAACTTCCACATGCTTTAGAATGACAAAGTTTAATGACACTACTTACCTCATTATTGGGAATGAATCTTTGAAATATTTGATCAGGACAATATTTGAATATGTTAGGGTCATCACAATAAAAGTTCTTCACTTCATTCAAAAACTTTTCTTTGTCTTGGGTACTCCAATCAACTGGCAAATCTCCTAAAGCAAGAAAATTGATATTTTTATCATACCTAGGCATTGAACTAAGAGAAAGTAAGGATTCCTTAGGAAAGTAATCATCGATTGATGTGATATCAGATGTCAAATTTGTTATCATTGTTGACAAAAGATTCACATCAATATTTTCAGTGCTTTTTTCATCCGTGATTTCTTCCTCAAAATAAATCATTTGCAAATCTTCAGATTCATCTAACTCATTTTTACGTAAAGTAGATACAAGTTGATTATAAACTAATTCATCAATATGATCTACTTCTTGTAAATCATTATCTTCTCCAGGTTGTTTGCAAATGTTGAAAATATTCATCTCCAATGTCATGTTTCCAAATGATAGCTTCATCAGTCTATTCCTACAATTAATCAATGTGTTAGAAGTTGCAAGAAATGGACATCCTAAAATAACATGAAATGAATTACATGCTTCAACAGGTTGTGTGTCCAAGACAATAAAATCCACAAGATAAATGAATTTATCGACTTGTACTAACACATCTTCAATTATTCCTTTAGGCACTTTTATAGATTTATCGGCAAGTAAAAGAGATATAGAAATTGGTTTTACCTCACCTAGATTAAGACTCTGAAAAACTGAATATGGAAGTAAATTCACACTAGCACCAAGATCAAGTAAGGCTCTTTCAATTTTTTATAGATTTGGGATTTTGTTGTGGTTGAGATGGAAACTTACCTTTCTCTTGGAAACTAAGAGCAAATGTCAATTTTGCAAGAGAATCTTTAAAATCTGTCATGTTTTAAGAAAGTTGAGTATTGATTGTCTCTTGCTTTTCTATGAATGCATGCAATGTTTCCTAAAGATTTCTTCTAGGAGGTGGAGCATAAGAAGGTGCATATCCATGAGAATTTTGGAAATTATAGTGAGCTTAAAATGGTGGTTGTGAAGTTTGTACATTGTTGTTCTCACTCTTTCAACTAAAATCTAGTGCCTCCACTAGATGTATGAGGTTGAGTTTTACTCGGTACCTCATAAGTAGCCGCAGTGTCCCAATTTTAAGCATTTTCAACTAACAAGTCCAAGTACTCCATTGCTTCATCAGGGTCTTTATCTTCAAAAGTTTCATTGCACATCAATTCAACCATTTGCCTATCTTTAGGTGTTAACCCTTCATAGAAATGTGAAATCAATCTCCATGTTTCAAAACCATGATAAGGGCAAGTACTAAGCAAGTCTCGATACCTATCCCAACATTGGTAAAATGTTTCTCCTGGTTTTTGAGTGAAAGTGGTGATTTGTCTTTTGAAAGAGTTTGTTCGATGAGATGGGAAAAACTTTTTTAAAAAGTGTTGTTGCATTTTATCCCAAGCACGAATGGATCCTGGTCTATTTTATCCCAAGCACGAATGGATCCTGGTCTCAAATTTTGTAGCCATGTTTTAGCTTTATCTTTTAATAAAAAAGGAAAAAGCTTTAATCTGATGGTGTTCATGCTACAATTTAAATTATTATATGTGTTGCACACCTCCTCAAATTTTCTTAAATGCCTGTATGGATTTTCCAATTCCAAGCCATAAAAAGAAGGTAAAAGTTGAATAATACCTGGTTTAAAATTAAAATGAGATGCATCGGGAGGAAAAACTATGCATGATGGTGCACTTGTTCTTGTGGGATTCATGTGGTCTCTAAGTATTCTAGCACGGTTATTCTCATTATTCTCATTATGAAATGATTGATTATCTTCTTCGGCCATATTTTCTGAAAATGATGAGGATACCCTACAAAGTCTACCACTTGATGTACATGATGACCACACTCTCATGCACTTGTAGGAATAGAATAAAAGGAAAAAGAAAACAAAAGAAGAAGAAACAAGAGAAAAGAAACAAAGTTATATACAAGAAAAGTGAAAAGAAAAAATAAAATAAATATTATAATTTATACAAGGACTTACCTCCCCGGCAACGACGCCAAAAACTTGACACGACTAAAAAAGTGATGTCTTCTCCCAAGTGCAGGAGTGTCGAAGTAATAAATAACCCGGTAAGACCAGGGTCGAACCACAGGGAGGTTAGTTGTACAAATTATAAATAACAATAATACAACAACAATAACAATAACAACAACAACAACAATAATAATAGTAATAACAACAACAACAACAACAATAATAATAATAATAAACAAGTATAGTATAAACTCTTATTATTCAATTGGAAACTACATACAAAGGAGGTTCCAATCAGATCATAGATTGTTAACATGATTACATTAGTCATCTTATTCAATTAATACTAATACTTGTAAATTTCGTCAAGCATTCATGATTATAACTTATGTTAACAACAAATCAAGTTCCTTTCATATCTCAATTGTCGGTTATACCATACAGTATGGGCTATTAAAATGCCAAGCATTTGTTGTACCAAGTGTTATACAACATAAATCAAGATTAGTTATTTAACAAGCAAAGTATTAAAGAGTGAACAAGATAACAAATATAAAACATGTTAGTACTAAACATTAAAGTCCATATTAAGTTTACATTATACTTATTCTTACACCATTAGTGTAACCTTTTCACCCTGACATAATTAACTTAGCTAGACATAATGAAAGAAAGAAAAATAGATAAACAAAATAAGAACATAAATAAGATAAAAGTTAACTAAGTAAAGGAAAGGAAATCAAAGGCATAAACTTGATATTAATGAAAGCAAAGCATAAACATTACAAAAAATAAAAAGAGAGAAAGCAAAAGCATGATCTTGATCTGAAAACCAAGATGCCTAAATGCATGGCAAATGCCTCCTTTTATAGGCCAAAATTGGGAACTATTGATTTGATGACTAATTGATGAGTGGGTAGCCAACTCTTGACTTAGTGACAATCCTTATCTTCTCTTGTTTGCCCAAAACATTATTGATAACGTCAAAATTGGATCCACTCAAAAACATGAAAGTTGTAGGCAATTTTTTTAGCTTTCTTGTGTAAACAATTCAGCTCATTTCAGCTTTTAGAACTCTAGATATGGCCAAAATACTGAACAGTGCTCGGGCTGGAGGACAAATTCGGGCGTCTTTGTTGTTGCAATAATTTGGAGTTGAAAATGGCCTTTTTAGATCTAGGGCTCATATGAAAGTTGTAGGTCTATGTCTTACCTTTCCTTCCATATCAAGTAGATCTAAATCTGAGATCTATAACTCCCGATATGACCCAATTACCGAACAATGTTCCGGTTTGGATTGCAACGACATCTCTTTTCTAATTCTGGTCATCTCTTTGCCCTTGCAATTTAAGTTCTTAAAGTCATCAATCAATCCTTTCATTTATGTGATAGGCTTGCATTTAAAATGAACATTTACCACAAATTAAAGGTATCTTATATTATTAGATATATTATTATAAAACATGCTTTAGTTAAGGAGTTATTGATACTTCAAGAGCAAAATGATGATATAAAACCATGATAAAAATGCACTTTTAAGTACTAATCAACAAATAATAATAATAATAATAATAATAATAAAGAAAAAGAAGGAGAAGAAGAAAAAGATGATGAGAACTTCGAGATAGAATATTAATGTAAGGATTAAACAATGATAAGGACAAATGTCAAGGTTAGAGGTTCCACTAATGGTATGTCAAACAAGTATAGATTGTTCAATTGAAAACCACACACAAAGGACGTTCCAATTAGATTATAGATTGTTAACATGATTACATTAGTCATCTTATTTAATTAATGCTAATACTTGTAAATCTCGTCAAGCATTCATGATTATAACTTATGTTAACAACAAATCAAGTTCCTTTCATAGCTCAAGTGTCGGTTATAAACAAATCAAGTTCCTTTCATAGCTCAGGTGTCGGTTATACCATACATTATGGGCTATGAAAGTGCCAAGCATTTTTTGTACCAAGTGTTATACAACATAAATCAAGATTAGTCATTTAACAAGCAAAGTATTAAAGAGTGAACAAGATAACAAATACAAAACATGTTAGTATCAAACATTAAAGTCCATATTGAGTTTACATTAAACTTATTCTTACACCATTATTATAACCTTTTCACCTTGACATAATAAACTTAGCTAAACATAATAAAAGAAAGAAAAGTAAATAAACAAAATAAGAACATAAATAAGATAAAAGTTAACTAAGTAAATGAAAGGAAATGAAAGGCAAAACTTGATATTAATGAAAGTGAAGCTTAAACATTACAAAAAATACAAAGAGAGAAAGCAAAAGCATGATCTTGATTTGGAGACCAAGATGCCTAAATGCATGGCAAATGCCTCCTTTTAGAGGCCAAAATTGGGAACTATTGATTTGATGACTAATTGATGAGTAGGTGACCAACTCTTGACTTGGTGACAATCCTTATCTTCTCTTGTCTACCTAAAACATCATTGATAATGTTAAAATTAGAGCCACTTGAAAACATGAAAGTTTTAGGAAATTGTCTCAACTTTCCTGTGTAAAACATTCAGGTCATTTCGACTTCTAGAGCTCTAGATATGGGAAGACAGATTCAGACTTTTTTGTTGTTACAATTTGGACTTGAAAATGGCCTTCTAAAGTCTTGGGCTCCATATGAAAGTTGTAGGCCTATGTCTTGCCTTTCTATCCATATAAAGTAGACCTAAATCTGAGATCTACAACTCCATATATAACCCAATTACTGAGCAGTATTTCAATTTGGATTGCACCGACATCTCTTTTCTATGTTTGACCATCTCTTTATCCTTTCAATTTCAGTTCTTAAATTCATCAATCAATCCTTTGATTTTGACAGGCCTACATTTAAAATGAACATTTACCATAAATTAAAGGTATCTTATATTATTAGATATGTTATTATAAAACATGCTTTAGTTAAGGAGTTATTGATACTTTTTAAGTGCAAAATGATGATATAAAACCTTGATAAAAAAATGCACTTTTAAGTACTAATCACTACTCAATTTTTGACCCATGTTTTTGATACATTTTTAGGAAAAAACTAAAAATAGAAAAAACAATGAAAATCAAAAAAATAAGTTTTTAAATATATTTACATCATTTTTAGCGTTTTCAACGTCGTCTAAAAAAGAATTTAAATTTTTAAAGGTATTTCGAACGCATTCGACTTTTCACATGCCACTTTTAAAATCATTGATTTTCTTTGTTAAGGTGACGTTGATATTGCTTGTTTTAAAAAAAATAAAAAAATAAAAATTTATAAAAAATAAAAAAGTTAAGGAACCAAGTTTGGAAACCAGGGTCCAATTTTGAGAGAAAAAGGATAAAAAAAAACCTAAACCTGTTTATAACCAAACAGTTGCCTCCTAGCCATCTCTCTTCCCTCACACTATAAGACACTAGCCCTTCCTTTTCCTTGGCCTATAGCCATCCCTAGGTGTTTCCTCCTCTAGCTAGCTAAAGCCTTTTCCTTCCCCTTGGCTAAAACCTAAACAGCCACCGCCCCCCTCTAACTAGGGCTCTTTTTTCCTATCAACCCACAACTAATCTCCCCCCCATTTCCTCTCAATCTTTAACTTGCAGCAGAACGACACCATTTCCCTCAACAACAACTAACACTCCCTCTATGCTCTCCTCTCCTAGCTAGTCTGCTCTTCTTTTTCAGCCATAGAAACTAGCCACCACTGCACCTCCATCTCCCATATAGGACAAGTTACCCTCTTCCTCTAGCAATAGTCCATAGACCCAGAATTGTCACTTTCCTCCTCCAACAATAGCCCACATATAGTGGCTTCTAGAGGTGCCCATAGACCTACATCTGGTTGTTCTTCCTCTAGCAGCCCCCACAAAACTAACCCCATTTCCAGCAAGAACCAACAGCCGGATTTAGAACCTATAGAGAAAAACAAAATGAAAGGAAGAAAGAAAATAGAGGATAATTAGATCTAAAAGAAGGATAAAATCAACTGTTTGTAGCATTTTTTGGGTGTTTTGTAGGTCACTGCTGGCGAGGAAAGGAAGGAGGGAGGAAGCCATTCTAGATCCACCCTGTCCCTCGGATTATCTTACAACGGTATGTGGGTCTACAAGCCATTAGTGACGACTGCACGCCGCCACTATCCCGATGGTGTAGAAGGCCTTCCTTGTAGGTTTAGATTGTTTTAGGGTTATTTTGTAATATTTGGTTTGTTTAATGTATTGTTTGTGTTATTTTAAATTTTATGGATTTATAACATGTAAATGTGGGTGTATAAAAAAAAAGAGATGTGTGTGTGTGTATTGTTTTATGATAAAATGTATAAAGAAGACATTTTGATTTGTTCATGGTAAAAGATTATGAACTTACATATAAGTCATATTTCTAAAATCCGATGAGAAGATAAATTGTTTAAAACTTCTTTATCACATCAAAGCCACAAAGCATCTTACCTCATATAAGGTACGCTAGGGGTTCTAATACCTTTCCTAGTCACAATCAGTCCCCTACCTGTGAATCTCTAACAAGACCAGTATATTTGGGTTTCTCAGTAACTCTTAATTAAATACTAGGTGGTGACTCCCAACAATAAACAATGAAACAAAAATCACCAATTGACATCGCGCGGGTGATGTGCGACAAATGCAGCTAAAATGTGAGCAATAATCGCATATTTGCCAACTTATAACACAACAAATATGAACCTATTTCTTAAATCAATGTAAAACATCAAGCCAAAAAATATGCATGCTTGTAATAGAATTGAATCCAAAACCAATCCAAGTTACATTCTAAATTGTAGATGCACTACTGTTTTAAAAAATAATCTAGCTACATCTTTAGAGCTTACGTGATCAAAAGGACCAAAGATGAATGAGATGATCAAGTAGGTGAGCATGAGATGGTTGATTTCTTATGTTTGGTAATGATAATTAGGTAAGATATGGTAATAAGATTTTTCTCAACTGATGACTCAGATCCTACTGAATAGTTTTTTGTTGATATATAAGTCATAATTTAGAGATGAATTGTCTCCTTATCATTTATTAGAGTAATATAAAATTATTCTTGGAACTTCACTTAATAGCTTAAGTCATTAATTTGAAATGGTTTCATAATATGGTATCATAGCTTTATTGATCAAGTAGTTATGAGTTTTGAATCTCACTACCTTCTTCTTTTTCATTGATAAAAATTTAGGTACAAGATATTGTGGACCTATGCAAGTTTTACACCCGAAAGACTTTCACTTGTGGAGTTTTGTTAAAGAGTAATATCAAATTATTTGTGGGATTTCACCTAATAGCATAATTTATTGGGTTGAGATGTTATTTGATAGTATTATACTCACAAAAATCATTGCAACAACATCATCTCTTTCCATGGCAGCAATAGCCCCTTTCACGCCAATAATATCAGCTTGTTTTACCTAATGAAGACATCAACTAAGTCTTTCCACCTCATTTTATCTTAGTATTGTCCAACTGAATCAATAGTTTTTATCATACACCACCTCAACCATTTTGTTGTAGTGTGCCTTGAGATAAGTTATAGGGCATTTAGTTCTTATATACATGATGAATTTTGGCACCCTAAATTTCTTAGGAATGACTGCATTAGGTACCAAACACATCTTGACAACTTTTATATGGTCATGTAGGTAGTTCCCTCAAATGCTCTTAGCCTTTGTTTCAAGGCAGCCCATTTCTTCAGGCCATCTTCTTTTACAATCTTATTCTCTTAAGATTCCTTTATTATAAGGTAAATAGCAGATTACAATCTTATGGATATGTTGGTTGAGAAAATTAGGAATACATAGCCTATTGAAATACCTTATTTGCCCCTAAATTTTGTTGATTTACGAGCATAGGTTCAGGTTGAGCTATAAATTTTTACTTCTTTGGGTTTAGATCTCAAGGTCTGTTCGAGTAGGCTAGTAAGCCTGACAACTTCTTCTTTAAGACTTTCCATCTCTTTTTGGTGTTATGATTCCAACTACACTTTTTCTTTATTTTTCATTTGTCTTTTTTGCAGTCAAGTGCTATAGGTGTGTTTCAATGGGGGACTCGTCTTTCACCCGGAGTGTAGTATCATGAAAATTCATAAGTGTATGTTCAAACATGCATGAAGATAAATACAACATATTGGATATGGATTCATTTTTTTTATGATGACATAATGATTGCTATTCTTTAGATGTGTGGTTAGATTTGAACCAATATTCATTGCAATGCCAATAGGAGATCTGTTTAGCCTTTTGTCATCTGAGCTTTTAGCCACATTCTTGCTTTTATTATGCATCTAATGTCTTTGAGTAGTGGTATCTCACCAACATCTAGTCTAGGGCAATCTCCCTTGGTCATTTGCAAGGATTCAGACTTGAGTCCATACTCAATAGTTGTTTATCTTAGGAATAATGACCATTATATCACCCAAAAGTTGTTTAAGAAGAATGGTTACACTTTTAGGCTTATCTCAGTGAAATTACATAGGGATCAACCAAAATGATAGATTCTAGTCATTTAAATGAATCAGGGTAATTTTGCTATCTAGTCTTAAAGGCCTTTCACATGCTCAATGATCATCCTCAAAAAGTTGATCTGAGGCTTACAAGTAGTGTGAAGATAGAGGTCCTGAGTAATATCATGTGAGAGTTGGATTGTTTAGCGAGCCTTACCCAGGCTAAAGCCATTGGGGTGTCGTTACTCCTTCACTTATCTTAAAGTTGATACCACACATATTTTAAAAATAAGATAAGTGATGCATGAAGACCTTAGATCCATATCCAATGTATATACATGATAAACATGAAAACATTGCATGCTAAAATAGTAAAAAGAGTAAAAATAAATAAATAAATCAATAAAAACTCTATATGCAATACTAAAGGACATGTTCCGTCGGTATTGACATCGATGATTGTGGCATTATACAAGAAAGGTTATGTTTGTATTGCTCTTTACCATCATGCAAAAACTTGAATGATAAATTATCCATCGCACAAAACAATAACAATAGTACTTAAACAATAAATATTTCATGTTACAAGATATATCATCTATAATCTAAATTACATGAAAAACGGGGTTTTATATAGGGCTTCTTTTTTATAGTTAGTCAGAATTTTCTTCTTCTTTATCAATTGAATAGTCATCACCTTCATCGCAATCTTAAATATAGATATCATTTTCTTCATCGACATTTTCCTGTCCACTAGAGCTTAGAACAACATTCAACTCCTCTACATCAACATCAATAAGACTATCATAACAAGTATGAAAATTTGAATTTTCTTCTAATTTAATCAAAGGAGAAACTTGATATGGTTCAACCAACTCATTAACTTAAAAGACTTCATCTCACAGACTTGTGTCTTTATTCTTATCCTAAACAACCCCAACATGATCCCAAGGTTTTGTTTTTAAAATATATAACCAATCCACTCTTGTTCGACCCTTTCTAAATGAAAGGGTGTATGTGTAAAAAACTTGTTGGCATTGCTTAGCGAAAACAAAGACATCATTTATGTTGCGAAGTCTACCTTTTGAGTTGATTTCAATAAGACCATAGTGTGGATCAACTTTGATTCCTCTGTCAGTTATGTCATACTAATAGCATTTGATTAAAAACACTCTATTCTACTCGCTATGATATTGCAGTTTGACGACCTCTTCTAAACTACCATAATAGTTAACTTCTAACTCGTTACTAGTGGATCCCTTAACACAAACACTATTGTTGTATGTCTTTCTTCCTTGCCCATATTCTTTTGTATGGAACACGTATCCATTGATAAAATACCCATTATAGCACTTACATTTTCTTTCAAGCCCTAGGCTTAATGAAGACAATGACTTAGGCGCACTCCTTTCCATTTTATAAACCTTATATGTAATGTACATTAATAAACAATAAATGAAGAATCTCGTAATGACATGCATACGTATAGTAATTTTGCAAGTTAGAATGAGTTTATGATAGTGCTTAAATGTGTTTTAAACCACATAACAAATTTTTTATCTAATGCGTTTTAAACCACATAACAAATTTTTTATCTTGTAATTAAAAGATTTGGGATTCGATTAACTATGAGTTATTGGAGAGCAAATATTGTCGATGCTGCTTACAAGTGATAATGAGTGCATGATATTACAATATATAATTAACAGTATATTACTAACGAAGTTTAATTAGTATTACACATATATAAACTTACTGAATAAAATGTTTCAGCTCATCATAGTTAAATAGAACATAGTTGTGTGCTTGTGTGAACTCTAGTTCTGACAAATATCTTCCTCTTACAATATTTTTAGGTATGGGTCATCCAGTATTGGAGAATATTAACAAGTTCCCACTAGAAAGCACTTCACCGCCATTATCATGTTGTGGAATGCGATTGACTCTCATTCTCAGATGAGGTTTAAAATAGTATGAGATAAATGTTGAGATCTCTTCAACAATATAGGCCTCACATATTGAAGCCTCGACGTGCGCCTTGTTCTTAACCTTTTTCTTAAGATTAAACAAGTACCTGCATTGAATCCGGAATATCTAACCATTCAAATGGGTACATCTATCTATATTGGTGACACGACCAAAAGATTGATGTCTTCTCCCAAGTGTAGGAGTGTCAAAGTAATAAATAACCCGGCAAGACTGGGGTCGAACCATAGAGAGGTTAATTCTACAAATTATAAATAACAATAATACAACAACAATTACAATTACAATAACAATAACAACAAGAATAATAATAACAATAACAATAAAAATAATAATAATACTAGTAGTAGTAGCAGTAGTAATAATAATAGTAATAATAATA
>NW_011500415.1:55205-55307 GCF_000495115.2 Populus euphratica
CCAAAATCGGAGATCCATAGCTCCAGATATGACCATTTGGACAGTGTTCTGGTTTCGATTGCACCGACATCTCTTTTCTAAGTTTGGCCATCTCTTTATCCT
>NW_011500415.1:56573-56842 GCF_000495115.2 Populus euphratica
TTATAAATTCCTGTTCCACAGCATGATCAAGAAAAGACAACAACTTATCATAATAACCATTAACATTTAACAACCCTATGGGTTTATAGTGAATGTGTAGTTGGGCCCAAGATAAAATATGAAAGATTTGTTCCAATGTATCTAACAACCTGGTAAAGTAATGAAGGCATCAACATGGTTAAACATTGCATTCACTCGAGTCGACGTTGTGAAGACCTGAAGTTCCTCTCCAATTGTTTTTCCAATGATGTCCCCTTATGCTAAAGCTT
>NW_011500415.1:57099-57475 GCF_000495115.2 Populus euphratica
ACTTCTATATTTGATGAATGTATAGGTTGAGTAGAAATGAAAGGAAGGTAGAAAGGATTTTATTGATGACAAATTCGAAAGGCAATCATACCACCTATATGTAGGCCATCCAGAGTCTCACACACTCTCTCTCTCTCTCTTTATTTCTTTATTTATTTACTTTTGAAAAAGCATGTGTATGTACACATAGTTATGATTGTGGCTTACATCTTCATTTGGTTTTACATCCAAAAATGGATTAAACGCCCTCTATAGGTTGGGGACAGGCTTCCCATCCAGTTTTCTTAAAAACTGGCAAACAGGGTCTTTTTTAGTTAGATTCACAAGACTAAGTCAATCATGTTCTTTATGAAATAGTGGCCATAAATCATGAATT
>NW_011500415.1:61419-89387 GCF_000495115.2 Populus euphratica
TAATAAGAGTTTATACTATACTTGTTTGACATACCATTAGTGGGTCCTCTAACCTTGACATTGTTTGTTATCATTATTTAGTCTTTATGTTAATTTTCCGTCTCAAAGTTCTCATCATGCTTTCTTCTTTTTCTTCTTTTTCTTCTTTTGGCTCCGCTTTACTACCAGATTTGACAAACATGAATGGGGCCGTGGAAGTAGCCAATAAGAATGAATATCTGCTTTATTACACCACTAGGCTAAAGATGAATGGGGTTGTGGAAGCAACCAATAAGACCATTAAGAAAACCATTCAAAAATGGTAGTCACCTATAAAGATTGGCACGAGATGTTGCCATTTGCTCTTCATGCATATTGCATTGCAATAAGAACCTCGACCAGAGCCATGCCATATTCGTTGGTATATGGAATGGAGGCAGTAATGTCGTTGGAAGTCAAAATCCCATCATTAAGGGTGTTAATGAATTCAGAGTTCGAAGAGGTTGAATAGACCAAAGTCAGATATGAACAATTAAACTTGATCAGTGAAAAGAGGATAATTGCCATCTATCATCATCAACTTGACCAGAAAAGAATGACTAAGGCATATGACAAGCAGGTTAGACCTCGTGTGTTTCAAGAAGGAGATCTAGTGCTAAAGAAACTTTTGTCTCTACCAAGAGAAGACCACAGCAAGTGGGCTCCAAATTATGAAGGTCCTTATATAGTAAAAAAAGCTTTCTCAGGCGGAGCTCTGAAATTATCTAGCATGGATGGAGAAGATCTAACCAGACCTGTGAATTCTAACTGTGTAAAGAGATATTATGTCTAAATATGTTTGGTTTTCTCCCGAAATAAATACAATAAAGTTTGGCCATGCATTCTTTGTGTAAAGAACATTGTCATTGCCTTGATCTCACGACACTTATGTCATTTATCTGGAAAGAACTAATTTTATGCATGATTGTCAAAAATACATCATAAAGCACTCAAGTCTCAAAAGGATTACCAGTTCACACATGCGACATTATTCATTCTTGCAAAATCAAGAGAGAAAAACCAAAATTTCAAGAACCCATTCAAGATTAAAAGTTTATAGATGGAATAAACACTTATGGGTAAGGGATTAAACAAGAAGAGAAGATGGAGGGTTGGCTATCATTACATAAGAAAGGAGGGAGTTGAAAAATCTTCAACTAGTTGAAGATCAAAATCTTAATTCATTCTAGGAGGGACCATTGGTGTGGTACAACAATAGCAATAGAGGAGCATGAGTAGAGCTTCTACTGCATATAGGTGACTTCACCTTCCTTTTTAATAATCTGGAATAATGAAAAATATTTTATCATACATGTTACTATATCGTGTTAATTCAGATATTAGATTGTTAAATGGCTAAATGTTAATAATTAATTAACTTAGACTAATGGCATCCGAAGGGATGGCCGGGATAAACAATTGGCTTGGGCTAATGGAATCTGAAGGGATGACTGGGACAAACAATTAATTAGCTTTGGTTAATCACATCCAGAGAGATGACCAGGACAAACGAATGTTAGCTTTGGCTAATGGTATCCAAAGGGATGACCGGGACAAACGAATGATTAACTTGGGCTAATGGCATCCAAAGGGATGGCCAGGACAAATGAATGATTTGCTTCGGTTAATTGCAACTGAACAGATGACCAAAACAAATGATTGATTAACTTTGGCTAATGGCTTATGAATGGATGATTGAGACAAATAAATGATTAGCTTTAATTAATAGCATTTGAATGGATGGTCGAGATAAATGAATGATTTGCTTTGACTAATTGCATCTAAAAGGATGACTAAGATAAATGATTGATTAGCTTTGGCTAATGGCTTCCAAATGGATGACCAAGGACAAATGAATGATTAGCTTCGGCTAATGGCATCTGAAGGGATGATTGGGACAAATAATTAATTAGCTTTGGCTAATGGCATCCGAAGGGATAGCTAGGAAAAAGGAATGATTTGCTTTGGCTAATTGCATCTAAAAGGATGACCAGGACAAATGAATGATTAGCTTTGACTAATGACATCTAAAGGGATGGCCGGAACAAACAATTGATTAGCTTCAATTAATGGCATCTAAAGGGATGACCAGAACAAATGAATGATTAGCTTTGGCTAATGGAATCCAAAGGAATGGCCAGGACAAATGAATGATTTGCTTTGGCTAATTGCATTTAAAAAGATGACTGAGAGAAATGATTGTTTAGCTTTGGCTAATGGCTCGGGACAAATAAATGTTTAGCTTTGGCTAATGGCTTCTGAATGGATGACCGGGAGAAAGAAATAATTAGCTTTGGCTAATGGCATTCAATGGGGTTGGGCGGGGTGAGTGAATGGTTAAATTCGACAAATAATGCCATAAGAGGATGGCCGAATTTAAGATTGTGGCAATAATGATTGATTTAGGTTTGAAATAAGGCCTATAGTTATTTTTCTATTAATTTGTTGCCTATTTTGTTGTTTTTATTGCAATAATGATTGATTGTTTTGTTGAATTTTAATTCTTATTGTTAAATTTGTATTGTAAATGTTAATTGAATATTTTTGAAATAAGGCCTATAATTGATTAGAAATGTTATAAAATCAACTGGTTTGTGGCATATATTTTGAATATTTGCAAGTTTGAACATTTTGGGTAGTCTCTAGTGTAGAAGAGTTGCTGCCGAATTGCCTTAAAAAAATCAAATTTGATGATGTAATTATATATCAAATTTGTGTAGATTCTTAGGACAAAATCAATTTCATGTCATGAGCACATGATTGTAGCTAGTTCTTCTAGCAACAATGATGACATGTCATTAGGTACTGACCAAGAAGAGCCACATGTATCGACTAACGACACTATCTCTTGTAGCATGGTTCCAAAACATAGAAGCAATGTACCTTCACAATAAGGTCAATTCTCTTATAAGTACGAGGCAGATTGAAAAGATGCCATTTAAATGTAAGTTTGTTTTGATTTAAGTTAGTTTGTATTTAACAATTTATAAACAACTAATATTTTATTATTTTTATTGTTCAATAATATTTTTACAATATTTACAGTAATACTGATCAGTAATATTATCTGCTGCAATCCAGTATCACGGAGTTCGATTGCCTGCTATCCTGTGTTGGGCATAAATAAAACTAAAACTAAAATAAACAAGAAGCTATTTAGCTTTGGCTTTTCCTTAGTTTTCATGGCGTCTTCATATTTATACTTCGTTTGTTACTTGATCTTGTCACTAGAAAATCATCTGGTTGCTACAATCATTGGTTGATATCATCTAAATGTTCGGAACCAAATGTCAGTATAGGCTTCTTCTTCTTCTTTTTTTTGCATGTTTTAGGTCCTATTTATATATTGGCCTTGAAAGTGATAATAGTTAATTTCAATATGAAATTCTTTCCATTTTATCATAATCGATCTGCGGACACGAAAGGGTATCCGACAAAACTAGGTTCGAGATAAAGAATATGAGTTACCACTAATTTTTGATTTCTCAAGTGTGATTGGTCAATTAATCAATTTTAACAAATATCGGAAATTTATTAAAATCGACATATTTTGATGGACACAAACCTTCTCCCACTCGGTTCCTTTTGTGAGAAATGAACAAGTCCTTAACCTCTCCAAATTTAATGAAGGATCTTCTTAGGGGTTGATACTGAAGCTAGCAAGGAAATCTTTCAAAGTATATCTTCACATATTCAAAACGTGGTTATGGTTGGTATTGGTAGGTGAAAGCTGATCTTTTTGTGAAGGTCGGAGTCTAGGGTCTTAGATAGGGGTGGTAAATGGTGGTGCTGAGGATAAGGGTTTGAAAGAAGTTGCTGCTGTCGGAGAGGTCTGCTACAAGCTGCTGCTGCTGACGTGGATGGGGCTGTTGCTGACGTGGATGGGGATGCTGCTGCTACGACAATTTTAGTGAGTATATTCCCATCAAATAACTATATCAATTAAGTTAAGGTATTCAACGAGGTTTTAAAAATAATTTTATATTATTTTTTAATATATTTTTTAAGTAAGTTTTTCAAGCTTAAAATTTATAAAAGTTCACATTATTTTATTCATAATTTTTTATTAATAAAAAAAAGATGATGAACTACTTGATTAATAAGATTACCATAAAAAAATCTATTATAATTTAATAATTTAAATTATTAAATAAAATTTCAAAAAATAATTTTAAATTATACTCCAATAAATGTTAACATGGATTTTAATGAGTATGATCGTTCACGAACATTTTTTTAGAATGACAGAGGTTGTTTTGCAGATTGGGGCAGTAGAATGAACTGGTTCTGTTGTGTAGAATGGTGGTGGGATCCGCTGGTCTTGTTTTGCAGACCGGGTCCGGCGATGATTCATCTCTAAATTATATCTTATATGTCAATAAATAACTATTCAATAGGATCGGAGTCATCAGTCGAGAAAAATATTGTTACCATATGTTACCTAATTATCAGTATGAAAGACAAGAAAGTCAACCATCTCATGCTCACCTACTTCATAATCTCATTCATCTTTGGTTCCTTTGATCGTATAATCTCTTAAGATGTAACTAGGTTATTTTTTAAAACAGTAATGCATCTATAATTTGGAATACAACTTGGATTGATTTTGGATTTGATTCTAAATTTTTTTTTGACTTGATGTTTTACATCGATTTAAAAAATAGGTTAACAAATATGTTATTATCACTTGCATTTTAGCTATATTTATTAATCACCTTTTTAAAAAAATTTAGATAATAAATTAATTGTATGAATAGAATGTATTAATACCTCTAATATATTGTACTTGTTATGATAAGTATGATAAAATATACAAATTTTAATTTTATAGATTCATAACTTGGTTTGTTAAGGTAAAATATCATCAATTATTATTGAGGTTTTTTTTAAGAAAAAATTAAAATTTTATTTTTTAATTGTCGCGTCATTCCCAAATAATATTTTAAATAAAATTTATTTTGAATTTTATATTTATATTAGAAATAAATGAATTGTATTATTTATAATAATATTTTAAATATCAATTTTATATAAATTTTTTATTTTTATATTAAAGTGAGTTATAGATAAATTACAATTTTATATAAATTTTTTATCTTTATATTAAAGTGAGTTATAGATAAATTACTATTTCTAATAATATTTTTGATATGATCTCCTATGTAGGTATTTTTTTAACCTTTACATGAAAAAAATTAAAAACCAAAGGTAAAAAATATGGTTACGACAATCTTATTATTTCATCTTCTAGTTCTTGTGTTGAACGAGTGCAAAGATACGGAATATTTGTTACGGTTAATTATGCGTGCTCCTCTTGTACGACAAAACTACAAATTATTGTCCGATGGCAAAGAATTTTTGTATGGGCTAAAAGCTTCGGGACCACTTTGCTTAGTGAGTCATCCCACAAAACTTGTTTTAATCGTGCTGATCAAATAGGTTAAAAGCTTCTGGACCACTTGTCGGACAGAATGCGTGTTTGCCAGATGGTTGTCATTGTGAATAATTATATCTAGGGAAAAAAGCATATATATGGAAACACATATTCCGTAATTTTTCTTCATGAATTGCCCAATGCAAGCATTAGTAAGAAAAATATAGGACAGTTCATTTCTACCATATATGTTCATACCTTATTATTGTCATATCAAACTTGTAAAGATTGAGAACCATGGAACCCATAAAATTGTCGTGTAAACATCCAACAGCTCACTACAAGTAATTGGTATGATGATTATTGTTGTTACTGTTTTTTTTATGGCCCAACATAAACAAACAAAAAAGGAAAGAGAAAATATAAAAAAATTAAAAATATGTTGGAAGAATATAAAAACATTTACCAGAAGAAGAGTATATTTGAATGCCCAGAGAATTGTTAAAGATTGGTTAAGAAGGATCAAACATATAAAATTAAAAAATTTAACAATATATTTTTAATTGATGAAGGCTCTATTGACAAAGAAAATTCAACTTGAGTAGATAAATAAAGAATTGGATATTTAAGGGCTCAATTAGATTTTTTCAAGGTTTAATTGAATTTATTGAGGACTTAGTTGCAAGAAAAATTAATTTGTTAATCAATTTAGATTGTAATTGAAAAACATTAAAGTCTAGGGGTTAAATTAAAATTTTAAGAGATAATTTGGTCACATCAGAGGTTTAATTACATAAATATAAAATTTTGATAGGCAATTAGGGACTAATTGAACAAATAAAAACCAAGTACCAAACTCGAAAAGGTACATGAATGTAGGGACTGAAATTGATCAAATTAGAGAACAAATTAAACAAGTTAAAAGTGTGTTTGTCAATTGAGAGTCAAAATGCAAATATTCAGAACCAAAGATCAAAATGAAAAAAATAGCCAGCTTAGAGGGTGATAATTGAGTTTGGCAGGAGTAAAATTATATAAAGAAAAAAAGACTCAATTGGAAAATGCAAATCTTAAATTAAAAACCCTAATCTCAAATATACTATATTTTCAATTTTTTTATATTTTTTCTTTTTCCATTTTCTTTTGTTTATGTGGGGCCCCAAAAAGACATGAGTAACAACAATAATCATCACATCGATTACTTATAGGGAGTTGTTAATTAGTAACGAAAGGAAGAAATGACCAAGACTTTTAGAGCTTTGATCTCTACCCTTTGAAAAAAATCGATGACATTGCTGGTGTAAAAAAAAAAAGAAGAAGAATAGACATCACTGATCCAATCAATCACATACCTAGTTTGTTAGTGGCACGTGTGATTAGTACTTAAAAGTATATTTTTATTAAGGTTTTATATTATTATTTTACACTTGAAGTATCAATAACTCCTTAACTAAAGCATGTTTTATAATAACATATCTAATAATATAAGATAACTTTAATTTGTGATAAATTTTCATCTTAAATGCAGGTCTATCACATAAATGAAAGGATTAATTGATGAATTTAAGAACTAAAATTGAAAGAACAAAGAGATGGCCAAACTTATAAAAGAGATTCTAGTGTAGTCCAAACCCATAATATTGTTCGATAATTGGGTCATATCTGGAGTTGTAAATCTTGGATGTAGGTCTACTTTATATGGATGGAAAGATAAGACATATGCCTATAACTTTCATGTGGAGGTCTAGTTTTAAAAGGGCAGTGTTCAAGTTCAAATTGTAGCAACAACAAAAAAGTTTGAATCTATATTTCCTGCAACCCAAACAATACTCAGTGTTCAGCCAATATCTTAAGTTCTAGAAGTCTAAATGATCTCAATTTTTTTTTCTAGAAAGCTGACATAATTTTCTAGAACTTTTATGTTGGTCTAGTCAAAATCTTGATGTATCAATGACGTTTTATTTAGACAAGAGAAGATAATGATTGTTACAAAGTCAAGAGTTGGTCACCTACTTATCAATTAATCATCAAATCAATAGTTCCAAATTTTGGCCTATAAAAGGCAGCATTTGCCATGCATTTAAGCATCTTGATTTCCAGATCAAGATCATGCTTTTGCTTTCTCTCTTTGTATTTTTGTAATGCTTAAGTTTTGCTTTCATTAATATCCTGTTTATATATTTTATTTCATTTTCTTTACTTAGTTAATTTTTTTCTTATTTATGTTTTTATTTTATTTATTTATGTTTCTGTACTTTATTATATTTAGCTAAGTTTATTATATCAAGGTGAAAAAGTTACACTAATAATGTAAAAATATGTATAGTACAAACTCAATATGGACCTTAATGTTTGATACTAACATGTTTTATATTTGTTATCTTGTTCACTTTTAATACTTTGCTTGTTAAATGGTTAATCTAAATTTATGTTGTATAACACTTGGTACAACAAATACTTGGCAATTTTATAGCCAAACCGTATGGTATAACCTACACTTGTGCTATGAAAGGAACTTGATTTGTTATTACCATAAGTTGTAATCATGAATGCTTGGTAATATTTATAAGCATTAGAATTATTCGAATACGATAACTAATGTAATCATGTTAATATTTTATAATTCAATTGGAACACCTTTATGTGTGGTTTCTATTTGAATAATAAGAGTTTATAATATACTTGTTAGAAATACTATTAGTGGATCCTCTAACCTTGACATTTGTTGTTATCATTGTTTAATTCTCACATTGATCTTCAATCTAAAAGTTCTCATCAACTTCTTCTTCTTTTATTACTACTATTACTATTACTATTATTATTGTTATTGTTGTATTATTATTGTTTATAATTTATATAATTAACCTCCTTGTGATTCGACCTCGGTTTTGCCGAGTTATCAATTTTTGGTCATGTCAAGTTGTGCGTGCTGCAATGCACCAATAGTAACAAAAAAAAACAGAAAGAGATGAGACTAAGAGAGACAAAACCAGAGGAAAGAAATCAATTTGTTTGAAAATTGAAATCTTGCTTATGTATAGATTTTCTTCTACATGTAACTAAACCCTTCACCACTAGCACAGGAAGAAGGAAAAGAAG
This sequence comes from Populus euphratica, assembly GCF_000495115.2. Lineage (NCBI taxonomy): Eukaryota > Viridiplantae > Streptophyta > Magnoliopsida > Malpighiales > Salicaceae > Populus > Populus euphratica. The sequence goes on from NW_011500415.1 coordinate 69,911, forward strand.
AAATCATTCCATATCCACCTTTTTTGTCTTTACCCGTAACGATGTGTGGTTGCATGTGCTACTAGTGGCAATGGTACGCGAGACCCACTAGTCACCATTGTTCCTACAACTCATAAGCTTCCCAACACTATTCCCAAATTCCGAGCAATTTTTTAGATTAATTTGTGAAATTTTATAAATGTTTAATGAGTTTTTTGAATTATTTTGAATTTTTGTGATTTAAAAGATATAATTATAGGGTGTGAGTAAAATATAGCGAAAAAAGAGAACGTGTGGTTTTATTTTCTTTTTATCATTTTTTTTATTTTGTGTTGAATGATTAATAAAAAAAAGGGGAAAGATAAAAAGATAAAAATGTAATTAATTAAATATTTTTAATTGTATATGGTCAACTCTCTAAAAAATACAAAAAATCATAATGTTTAGTATTGATATATAAAAAATTCAAAGTACATAGTTTGCATGTATTTTAAGATCTAATAACCAGTTTACTAAATTCATAAGAATTTGGTCAATATTTCAATAATCACAATTTTAATTCATGAGAATTAATTGTTAATATTTTGGAATAGAATGATGTACCTTTAAGTGAGGCTAGTATTTGAAATATTAGGAGTTGACCAAAAAATTCTCAGAGTTATTCTAAATATTTACCAATTTTAATTGGATGTATTTTCATAGTACTACAAAAATTATGAAAAATAAATTTCATAATAATTTATTTGGGTACACGAGTTCATAATAAATTCTTGACCCTAGATTTATTTACACAATTAGCCATAAATAGACCACCAATTAAAAAACCATTAAAACTTCTAAACCACACCAAACAACTTACCTCAAGTAAGTGTGTTGATATGTAACATTCCAAATATCAAGATAGCATATCAATCATAATATAAGAAAAATATGGTAATTTGTTTTTTGAAAATGAATTCATACAAGGTTCATTGTAATTTCTATGGAAATTTCAGCACGATCTCCCTATACTAGGAAATCTCAAGTTATCGATAAATAAACTATACACTTCTATTAATCATTGTCTAATCATGACCTAATTATCCAGGGTCTTAATCCTTATCAATATTTATCAGCACAACCACAATTTCTCAAATATCTATATTTTAAGAATGAATATTAATTAGTACTTAAATAAAAAAACAAATATACAAGAAAAGTGTGAATACATGATAATATAAATTATACTTAGACATACGATTTAAAAGATATTATTATAATCCAAGTCATAATTGTTTCTTGAGATACAAAATACACCAACACTTGTTTAGTTCTAAATGACATAAAAGATAGAGAATCTATAATTTTACTCCTGTTGTGAATATTATGGATCTGAAACAAACATAACATTGAAAAATAATTATCATAAAAAGCAATTCAAACATTAATAATCAAACAATATATAGTCAAGGCTACATGCTATTATATTCTTTACAATTTTTCATCTAATTCCCTTTTTAGTACTTCTCGTTTTATCCCTTCTAGATTCACTAACATTTTCCCTTTCTACTCTTAAATTTTCTGACCAATATCGTATGTTAATGTCGAAGGACAATTCCTTAAAAAATGCTAATACCAATTTATTGATACCATCAACTATCCTCCACAAGATTACTAATCAAACCTCTTCTTCCCAAAACCTAGATTTTTTTTTTTGTATATGGCTAAAAATCCTAAATTTATTTTGAGCATCTTTTTAAAGAAAATTTAAAACACTTTTGGCATTGTTTTAAAAAATATATTAAATTAGCTTTGACAACAAGTTCACAAAATTTCAACGGATTTTAACCTATATGTAAAAAATATTTTAAATGTTTTTGGCAAGAAAATATTATTCACTTTTAATAAAAGGCTAAAAAAACTTTTAAGGATTTATTATCCAAAATACTATTAGGGATAATAATATTATTTAGTTTTAATAAAGGAATAAAAAATATAATAGTGGTTGATATCTAAAATATTATTATGAATAATACAACTCATTTACTTCTAATATAAAGATAAAATCCAAAAGGAATTTTATTTGAAATATTATTAGGAATGATGCGACAACCAAAAACTAAAATTTCAATTTTCCTCCTAAAGAAGCTTCAATAATAATTGAGTATATTTCACCTTCCCAAACCAAGTTCTTGACTTAAAAAATTAAAATTTGTTTATCATAAGAAACTCATCATAATAAAGTCAGTAGAGATAAACTTTATCAAACCATAGCAAACAAATAAAAACTAATACATCTTACCTTAAGTAAAACATATTAGAAATTTTAATATTTTTTATTTATGCAACTAGTATGACGACTTCCCAACTAAACCAAATACTACAATGCATCTTACCTTAACTAAAACATATTAGAAATTTTAATATTTTTCATTTATGCAACTAGTATCTTGTCTAAAATTTCTTAAAATAAACTAGTTAGATTTCTTAGTAGCTGTAATACTAGATGACGACTTCCCAACTAAACCAAATACTATTTCAAAAGACACCACTCGAGAATTGTTGTTGTGACATTGCTCTCATAAGGAGGGTACGACAATAATAGTAATCAAATCTAATAAAAAGCAAACATTTCTCAGTAATCAAGTTCATTCCATTTATCAATGCAACTAAAATGTGAGCAATAATCACATATTTGTGAAACTATAACACAATAAATATAAACCTAATTTTAGAATCAATGTAAAACATCGAGCTAAAAATATTCATGATCGCAATAGAATCGAATCCAAAACCAAGTTATATTGCAAATTGTAGGTGCATTACTGTTTCAAAAAATTAATTAGGCTACATCATAAGAGCTTACATGATCAAAGTAACCAAATATGTCAAGGTCTTGCGCCTTGCGCCTTCTGCTGTCACGGGTTCGAGCCTTGAAGTTGCATGCCTGTCAGCCCCGCGCTGCCTAACTGATGACTCGGATAGTACTGACTAGTTATTTGTTGATATATAAACCGTCATTCAGAGTTGAGCCGCCTCCTGACCTGGTCTGCGAAACAAGACCAACGGATCCCACCACTAATCTATTCACGTGATTATCAATTTAAATCTTATTATTTTTATTTTATTTATTTTATTTGATAAAAAATAATATATAAAATAATATAAATTTATATAAATTTTAAATCTAAATAATTTTTATTTTAAAAAATAAATTAAAAAATAATAAAAAATTATTTTTAGATCTTATTTAATATTTTAAACTTTTAGATTAAGAGACGTCTTTGATAGCATTATACTCACGAAAATCAGTGTAGCAGCACCATCCCCTTCCACGGCAGTGACAGCAGCTTCTAGCAGACCTCTCCAACAGCAGCAACTTCTTTGAAACTACAGCAGCAACTTCTTTGAAACCATTATCCTCATCACCACCATATTACCACCCCTATCTAAGACCCTAGATTCCGACCTTCACAAAAAGATCAGCTTTCACCTACCAACCCATGTTTTAAATCTGTGAAGATATACTTTGAAAGATTTCCTTGCTAGCTTCAGTATCAATCCCTAAGAAGATCCTTCATTAAGTTTGGAGAGGTTAAGGACTTGTTCATTTCTCGCAAAAGGAACCGAGTGGGAGAAGGTTTGTGTACATCAAAATATGTCGATTTTAATAAATTTCAGATATTGGTTAAAATTTGATTAATTGACCAATTACACTTGAGAAATAAAAAATGAGTGGTAACTCATATTATTTATTTCGAACCTATTTTTGTCAGATACCCTTTCCTATCTGCTGATTATGATAAAATGGAATGAATTTCATATAGAAATTAACTTTTATCACTTTCTAGGCGAATATGTAAATAGGACCTAAAACCCACTAAAACATGCAAAAGAAAAAAAAGCCTGTACTGACATTTGGTCCGAACATTTAGATGATATCAACCAATGATTGTAGCAACCAGATGATTTTCTAGTGACAAGATCAAGCAACAAACGAAGTATAAATATGGAGACGCCATGAAAACTAAGGAAAAGCCAAAGCTAAATAGCTTCTTGTTTATTTTAGTTTTAGTTTTATTTATGCCCAACACATGATAGTAGGCAATCGAACTCCGTCATACAGAATTGCAGCAGATAATATTACTGATCAATATCATCCTGACTCCATTTTAGGTGCTCTCTATGCATCTGGTTCAAACATCACATGAAGAGGGTCGACATTGGGAGCCAAGTGCTTGTCACTGTTGACGCCAACTGGGACGCATGAGCATTCACAGAAGGGTTCGGACATTGGACAAAAAGAAAGCTGATAAAAACTATTATCACCTTCATACTTGGTGGTCTTAAACCGATTCAATCTATCAACACCTCCTGTGGTCACAATCAATCCTTCCGATTCAATCATCCACATCGTTGTCACGCCCCCCATCCTACATGAGGGTGCATCAAAGTTCACATTTAGATAAGAGCCTTCACGGATGACACCATCGTTGGATTTTATAGCAGGTGAAAATGTTATTGGGAGGCTCTCGTTCAAAGTGGAAAGTATAACATCTGAATTGCATATGATCTTGCTAGTCGCAGTGACCGCAAGAGTTGTTGTATTGTCAGTCGAGGGGGCTACGATTAAATAACGAGCACCAGCTTGCACCTCATTACCGAATACATCGAGCACTGCTGCAGCATCTTTGGCATGAACGGCCTCAGGAAATGAAGTTGCTGCGAGGGCAAAGAGAAGGAAGGAGAACCCTAGAAATTCAGTGATCTCCATATTTTTTGAATACGAGTATTAGTTATCTCAATATTGTGTCTTATTGATCTTTTGTTGAAACAACGCATGGAGAGCATATATTTATATGGAGCAAGCATTTTAATTATTTGTTACAATTAATTACAAAATTCCACAAAAATATAAATTATAGTGTTTTACTCGTGCCGACCTTCGACAAAACTACAAATTATAGTCCTTTAGCAAAGAGTTGTCGTGTAGGTTTTGAGCTCTTGCCTCTTGCTAACTTGATTTGTCCCACAACAGTGTTTTACTCGTGCTGAATAGAAGCTACAGTCATATGGCAAGGAGTTGTCGTATAGATTTTTAGCTCTTCTCGCTTGCGCCACTTGCTTAAAATGTTATAATTGATCTGATCAGTGAACCAAAAAAAATTTAAATTTATTAAATAAAATTAAATAAACTATATTCTTTTGAAAGGACAATTGTTATAATCATTAATCGTGTAATAATTGGTGAGCTTGACAACTCTGAAAATAAACGAAATAGTCTATTATATAAATAACTTAAATTAAATCTACTAAAAACTATACGATATTTAAAAATTCATTGTTTTGATAGAAGTTTAGTGATCTTCATTGTGAAGATCAGTATTAGTTATCACAATACTTTGTCTTCTAGTTCATGTTTTGAAAGAGTGCAAACATTTGGATTATTCGTTATAATAATTAAACGTGCACTTGTTTTTCGACAAAACCACAAATTGTTTTGAGCTTTTGGATCAATTTATTTACTCGTGCTTAATAGTTTATAAGATTCCACCAACTAAAATATTTCCTCATGTCATTCTCGAAGAAAATAATAAATATTTCTCATCTTATTTTAAGATAGATACTGCTATATATATTCACTATAATTATTTTATTCCCACTAACTTTTTTAAATGATTAATGTAATATTTTAAAAATAACTCAGATTTTATTGATGAGTTGAAAGAATGGATAGAGATCATATATTTATAGTGAGAAAGGATTTGTATTCTTTGTCACCTAATATTAATTTGGATTGTGTGTTGATAGAGTGAATACATTTGTAGTTGTTCCACAAAACTACAAATTAGAGTCCTACGGCAAAGAGTTGTCGTTTAGGTTTTGAGCTTTTGTACCCCTTTATTTACTCGTGCTTAATAATTTATAAGATTCCATCAATTAAAATATTTCCTCATGTCATTCTCGTAGAAAATAATAAATATTTCTCATTTTATTTTAAGATCGGTATTGCTGTATTCACTACAAAAACATAAAAACTAATCATTTTCTTAAGCAAAACATATCAAAAAACAAAAAATTAAAACATGTGGACACTCAAACTTAAACCCATCAATATGAAAATCAAACAAGAGCAAATTTCAAGCAATAAAAATGCAAGATTTTATTTGCAATTAAGCATAGATCAAGAATTAAGTGTTATTTTGCTTCAATTATTAATAAAACATCACAATTTATTTTGTTAAAAATGATTTTTGCTTTAAAATTAAAACCCACAAAAACATTTTATTGATTCATAAAAGCCCTAGATTATTAACAAATAATGATACGAACTTGTAGAAATCAAAATTGAATCAAAATGAGACCTAAAACTAGCACCCAAACAATGTTCTTCCAATGAACATAAAGAACATGAACTAAGATTGCCTAGAAAACCCAACATACATTATCAACAATGCATATTATCATAACCAAATATACTTGAATAAAACAGTACTAATAAAAACAACAAATCATCAAAATCATGCAAAATATTTCAAGTTTCAAAGCTATCAACTTAAAACAACCTATATATTCATGCAATTTAGATTCAAAATATCTTCTTAAACCTTTAATAAGAACTAAACAAAACTCAGAAACCTAGGAACATGCATCAACCAACATAGAAAAAAAATTCATAAACTTGCTGTCATATTTGACAAATTTCAAATCAAACTAAAGTGTACTCTTAATATATTAAGACAATAATCATCATGTTAATACACTTAAAACATTGCATTTAAATTATAAAAAACAATCTAATAGTTATACAGTAGCCGAATAACACGTCGTCTAAGTTGAACCCTACAAATTAGGGTTTTCATCTGGGATTTGGTAAACTTCAATTTAATCCCTATTTCTTCTAGTTTCTTTTAATTTCACTCGTAATTGCATCATGTACCCTTCATTTCATGTAATTTCACCCATGCCAAACTAAATTGCCAGCCCCAAATTTGAGCATCATTTACAACTTGGTTCTTGGTTTTTGATTAGTTTAATAGGACCAGCAGATCACCATAAATCCTTCAATTATTTTCAATTTAATCCCTGATTTCATCAATTTCAAACTTGAAAAGTCTTATGTGTCTTACAAGTTGGTCCTTAGTTTTTTATTTGTTTAATTAAGTCCCTAATTGCCCATCATACTTTAAAATTTATGCAATTAAGTACCTGATTTGACTAATTTAACTTTTAAAAATTACAATTTAGCCCCTAACTTTTATTTCTTCTATTTAAAGCCTAAATTAACTTTAAAAGGTTAATTTTCTTGCAATTAAATCCTCATTAAATTCAATTAAATATTTTTTAAAAAATTCAATTGAGTCCTTAAATATCCAAGCTTGAATTTTTCTCCTTAAATTGAATTTTTTTTGTTTACAGGGAGACCTCATTAGTCAAAGATATGCTATCCATTCCAATTTTAATCTTCCTCAAATAGTATTTTGGAAATTTCTTGAGCATTTTTGTATTTTTTTTTCAACTGATATGTATTTTTTTTATTTTCTTCCAACATTTCTTTTAATTTTTTATATTTTCTCTTTTTCCTTTTTCTTTTAATTTTTAATTTTTTATTTATGTGGCCCCCAAAAAATGAGTAATAATATTAGGTTCAAGCTTTAAATTGAGCCTCCACCTTCAACTTGAGGGTGTGTATTATAGGATATTACACACACATATATATAAAGATCTATTTTTCCTGTGTTGTTATATATATAAATAAGAAAGATTTGCTAACTAATTGGTTAAGCCTTCTATTATTCTAAGCCACAACAAAAAAAATCTTTAATATGGATAGGGCTTGATATGTGTTTGATGAATAGTTGTGATTGTGAATTAAAATTAATAGCCAAATCAAACTTTATAAGTTATATCAATGAATAAGTTGTTGGGTGTGGACACAACATGGTTGGTGGCAGCCATGTTAGACATGGCTAAAGTCAATGGTGGTTGCATGGTGGGTGCCTAACCAAAGAAATTGTTGCCCACCATTGTTGACTAAAGAAGAAACTTGTCTCCCATATCAGCTATAAATAGAGAGTGCCATTGATAGCTGATGTGCACCACGAGATAGAGAGAAACACAGAGAGAGAGCTAAGGGTGAGAGTTGAGTTGAGTTGAGAAGTTTTCTCCTCCTCCTTGTTTTATTGTTTGTATTGCTTTTGAGCTTGATTAATACAAACCAGTAGCTCCGTGGAGTAGGCAAGTTGCCGAACCACGTAAATTTGTGTGTGTTTGAATGTTTGGATCTCCTAACAACTGGTATCAGAGCTTGTTCTTGAAAGTTCTTGAAAAAAGAGGGTGTTTGATCCAAACTCAAAAATCAAAGTTCTCAAAACGTGTTTTTGAACATACCACCGTGAAGAGGACGACGATAGGAATCCACTGGTGAAAACCCGACGAAAATCCGATGTCCTGCATGCCCGCACGCGCCTGCACGCGCCACCACCAGTACTGCCCACGCGCACAGACGCGCCGTACGCGCGTCACGCGTCTTCCTCGCCAATTCCTGCAAATCGACACTGCCACGTCAGCAGCCACGTCAGCCGTCCAGCACAGTCAGCAGCCGCGCGCCCCTGCCACGTCAGCCGTCTGACCGGTCAAGAAGCCACGTCATCCACGCCACGTCATCACCACGTCAGCACTGCCACGTCAGCCGAAAATCTCCGTGGATCTGCCACGTCAGATTAGTGGCCCCACATTGCCTACGTGTCTGACACGTCAGCTTGCCACGTCAGTATAACTGGGTTTTGATCCGGTGTGGCGCAGAGACTATTCCTCCTGCCACGTGGCTTCATCTGCAGCGTCCTGTTATCTCAATTTTTGATTGTTTAAATCGGAGCCATCCGAAGTCCGATTTAGGTGATCTCAGTGTCGTTTCCAGCATTTTTGGCCATTCCGGACACATCTGTAAGGTCAGATTTTTGAGATTCAAATCCGAGAAAGAGTAAAAATGGCTGATGAAATAAAGGCTGCAGGAATTGAAAAATTTGATGGAACTGATTTTGGATATTGGAAAATGCAAATTGAAGATTATCTATATGGGAAGAAACTTCATCTTCCTCTGTTGGGGAGCAAGCCAGAAAACATGTCAGAAGAAGATTGACAAATTCTTGATAGACAAGTCTTGGGCATTATCCGGCTATCATTGTCAAGAAGAGTTGCTCATAATGTTACAAAAGAGAAATCCACAGCAAGATTGATGGAAGCCTTGTCTGGGATGTATGAGAAGCCATCAGCAAATAACAAAGTGCACTTGATGAAGAAGCTGTTCAACCTGAAGATGACAGAAAGCACCTCTGTTACACAGCATCTTAATAATTTCAACACCATCACAAATCAATTGTCATCCGTTGAAATTGAGTTTGATGATGAGATCCGAGCACTTATTTTGCTAGCTTCACTTCCAAGCAGTTGGGAAGGTATGAGAACAGCCGTAAGCAACTCAGCCGGAAAATCCAAATTAAAGTATGATGATATCCGAGACCTGATTTTAGCTGAAGAAGTACGAAGAAAAGACTCGGGTGAAAGCTCAAGTTCAGGTTCAGCTTTCAACATCAACACTCGAGGAAGGAGACAAGACAGAGGCTTATCCAGAGGCAGATCAAAATCCAGGTACAGAAGCAAAAGCAAGTTTGGACCCCGGAAGCAGGTTGAATGTTGGAATTGTGGCAAACCTGGCCATTTTATGAGGAGTTGCACAAAACCAAAGAAACCTGAAGCTGATTCTGCAAATGCCACTACAGATGAGGTACAAGATGCTTTGATCCTTGCAGTACATAGTCCTATTGATGATTGGGTTCTTGATTCTGGAGCTTCATTTCACTGTACTCCACACCATGAAATGATGCAACATTACACTGCTGGAAATTATGGGGTAGTCTATCTGGCCGATGGACAACCATTGGAGATTGTGGGTATAGGAGATGTGCAAATCAAGACAATGAATGGATCTACATGGAACTTGCAAAATGTAAGGCATGTTCCTGAACTAAAGAAGAAGTTGATCTCGGTCGGACAACTTGATGATAGTGGCCATTCAATCCTTTTCTCTGGAGGAATGTGGAAGGTATCAAAGGGAGCAATGGTTTTGGCTCGTGGAAAGAAAACTGGCACCCTGTATATAACCACAAGATCAGCAGATATAATTGCCTCTACTGAAGCAGATAATCAGGCACAGCTATGGCATTGCAGACTCGGCCATATGAGTCAAAAGGGGATGAAGATACTTCAGTCAAAGGGAAAGCTGCCAGAATTAAAAAATGTTGATCTAGACATTTGTGAAAGCTGTGTTCTCGGAAAACAGAAGAAGCTCAGTTTCTTAAAGGTTGGCAGGACCTTAAGACCAAGAAAACTAGAACTGGTGCACACAGATTTATGGGGACCAGCTCCAGTAGCATCCCTTGGCGGTTCTCGGTACTATGTCACTTTTATTGATGACTTTAGCAGAAAGGTATGGGTCTACTTTCTGAAAAATAAATCTGATGTGTTTGACACATTCAAGAAATGGAAGGCTATGGTTGAGACTGAATCAGGCTTGAAGCTGAAATGCTTACGATCTGATAATGGAGGAGAATACATTGATGGAGGTTTCAAGGAGTATTGCGCTGTCAACGGTATCAGAATGGAAAAGACAGTTCCAGGCACACCACAACAGAATGGTATTGCTGAACGGATGAACCGGACCATCAATGAACGAGCTAGAAGCATGAGGTTGCATTCTGGGCTACCTCAAACATTCTGGGCTGATGCAGTTCATACTGCAGTTTACTTGATCAACCGTGGACCATCAGTACCTTTGGAGTTCAGACTGCCCGAGGAAGTCTGGAGAGGAAAAGAAGTACAGCTTTCTCACCTAAAAGTCTTTGGGTGTGTTTCCTATGTGCATGTAGACTCTGATGCTCGCAACAAGCTGGATGCCAAATCAAAGAAATGTTTCTTTATTGGCTATGGAGATGAAGAATTTGGATTTCGGTTCTGGGATGATCAAAACAGGAAGATTATCAAAAGCAGGAACGTGATCTTCAACGAGAAAGTTTTGTACAAAGACAAATCAAGTACAGAACTAGAAATAACTGATTCAGATACGAGTCCACAGAAATCTGAATTCATACAATTAGAAGGGCTTCCTGATGTTACCACTCAAGAGTTCATACAAGACAGTTCAAGCACTTCAATACCCACCACTTCTACACAAGATAGTGCAGAGCCAAGTGAACCAGCTGTTCGCAGGTCTTCCAGGACTATAAAGCCTCCACAACGGTTCACACTTCTACTGAATTATATCTTGCTGACCGATGGTGGTGAACCATTAACTTATGAAGAATCCTTACAAGATGGAAACTCGAGCAAGTGGGAGTTAGCCATGAAAGACGAGATGGAGTCATTGCTGAAGAACAAGACTTGGGAGTTAACCAAACTGCCTGAAGGAAAGAAGGCCTTGCAAAACAAGTGGGTCTACAGAGTAAAGACCGAGCATGACGGAAGTAAACGGTTCAAAGCAAGACTTGTTGTAAAAGGGTTTCAGCAAAAGAAGGGGATCGACTATTCTGAGATATTTTCTCCAGTTGTGAAGCTTACAACAATCAGAGTTGTTCTGGGGATAGTAGCTGCAGAAAATTTACATCTTGAACAATTAGATGTAAAAACAGCATTTCTTCATGGAGAATTGGAGGAAGACATTTACATGCAACAACCAGAGGGGTTTGCAATACCAGGAAAGGAGAGTCAAGTTTGCAAACTAAAGAAGAGTCTATATGGTTTGAAGCAAGCTCCAAGACAGTGGTACAAGAAGTTTGATAACTTCATGAGTAGTACGGGATACACAAAATGTCAGGCTGATCATTGTTGCTATGTCAAACATTTTGACAACTCCTATATCATTCTACTGCTATATGTGGATGATATGTTAATTGCAGGTTCCAGCATGGAAGAGATTGACAAGCTAAAGCAACAGTTGTCAAAACAGTTTGAAATGAAGGATCTGGGAGCTGCTAAACAAATACTTGGCATGAGAATCATCAGAGACAAAGACAAAGGCATACTAAAGCTTTCACAGGCAGAGTATGTCAAGAAGGTTCTCAGCAGGTTTAGTATGGATAATGCTAAGCCAGTATGTACACCTCTGGGGAATCATTTCAAGCTCAGTAAAGACCAGTCACCAAAAACTGAGCTAGAACGTGGATACATGGATCAGATCCCATACGCCTCAGCTATCGGCTCCTTGATGTATGCCATGGTCTGTACTAGACCAGATATTGCCCATGCAGTGGGAGTTGTAAGCCGATATATGAGCAATCCTGGAAAGCAGCATTGGGAGGCAGTGAAATGGATCATGAGGTACTTAAAAGGCTCATCGGAGACATGTCTTATTTTCACAGCTGGCGGTTTGAAACTTGAAGGCTTTGTAGATGCTGATCTAGCAGGAGATGTTGATAGCAGAAAGAGTACTACAGGTTATATATACACTCTAGGAGGCACTGCTGTTTCTTGGAGTTCTACCTTGCAAAAGATAGTTGCTCTTTCAACGACAGAAGCTGAATATGTCGCAGTTTCAGAATCCGCAAAAGAGATAGTATGGCTACAGAGTTTCCTGCAAGAATTGGGCAAGATGCATGGAAAGGGTACTTTGTATAGTGACAGTCAGAGTGCAATCTTCCTTGCCAAGAATCCAGCATTTCACTCCAGAACAAAGCACATACAGATCAAATATCACTTCATCCGGCAACTGCTCGACGATGAACAACTGTTACTTGAAAAGATCTGTGGAAGTAAGAATCCAGCTGACATGTTAACCAAAGGAGTCACTCTTGATAAACTGAAGCTGTGTAAAGCTTCAGTTGGACTTAAAGATTAAAAAACAAATCTAGCGCCATTTGTGTCCAAGTGGGAGATTGTTGGGTGTGGACACAACATGGTTGGTGGCAGCCATGTTAGACATGGCTAAAGTCAATGGTGGTTGCATGGTGGGTGCCTAACCAAAGAAATTGTTGCCCACCATTGTTGACTAAAGAAGAAACTTGTCTCCCATATCAGCTATAAATAGAGAGTGCCATTGATAGCTGATGTGCACCACGAGATAGAGAGAAACACAGAGAGAGAGCTAAGGGTGAGAGTTGAGTTGAGTTGAGAAGTTTTCTCCTCCTCCTTGTTTTATTGTTTGTATTGCTTTTGAGCTTGATTAATACAAACCAGTAGCTCCGTGGAGTAGGCAAGTTGCCGAACCACGTAAATTTGTGTGTGTTTGAATGTTTGGATCTCCTAACAACTGGTATCAGAGCTTGTTCTTGAAAGTTCTTGAAAAAAAGGGTAAGTGTATAGACACATAGATTCCATGAGATTTCTCCCATAAACATAATGAATTGCCCAATACAAGTATTATTAAAAAAATGTAGGACACTAGTTTCTTTATGTCAACATTGAACATTGTTAGTTAAAAAAAATATAAAAATTTGGCCCAACCTGAATCTAGTTTGTGTATGTAAAAATATGTTGATTTAAAAAAAAATATTTGTTAATATTAATATAAATTTATTAATTGATCAATCACACATAAGAAATAAAAAAATTGTTGCAACCTTATTTTATATTAATATCAAACCTATTTTGTGAGATACCTTTCCTATATGCAGATTGCAATAAAATTGAAAGAATTTTTATTGAAATTAACCAAGCCCAATATATACATAGGACGTTAAAACCCACTAAAATGGACAAGGAAAAATATAGCATGCACGTAAAAAATTAAGTTTTTGGGTTTTATCTAACAATTTAAACTTTTGAGTTGAGATGAATTTTTGATATTATATTAGAGCTTTATTGATCAAATAGTCACCAATTCAAATCTCATTATTTATATTTTATTTGATAAAAATTAAATATAAAAAAATATGAGGTTGTACAAGTTTGAAGCCGATAAAATTCTCAATTGATTGTAAGAACCAGATGATTTTCTAGTGACAATATCTAGCAACAAACGAAGAGTATGTGTGCGTGTATGGAGACAACATGAAAATTAAGGAAAAGCCAAAGCTAAAAAGCTTCTTATTTATTTAAGTTTTATTTATGCCCACCACATGACAGTAGGCAGTGGAGATCCCTCATACAGGATTGCAGTAGATAATGGTTCTGGTTCAAACATGATAATAGGCAATCGACTTCCCACGATATCAGTCTGACACCATTTTATTCTCGATTTTTGGTGCTCTCTATTCATCTGGTTCAAACATAACAAGAAGAGGGCCGGCACCAGGAACCAAGTTCTTGCCGTTGACGCCAACTGGGACGCATGAGCATTCACAGAAAGGTTCGGAAATTGGACAAAAAGAAAGCTGATAAAAACTATTATCACCTTCATACTTGGTGATCTTAAACCGATTCAATCTATCAACACCTCCAGTGGTCACAATGTATCCATTCAGTGTTGTACTGAATCGGATTTTCCACATGGGTGTCACGCCTCCCATTAAGCACATGGCAATTTGCCCTTCAAAGTTCACATTTAGATGAGTTCCTTCGCGGATGACACTATCGGTGGATTGTATAACTGGTGAAAATGTTATTGGGAGGCTCTCGTTCAATGTGGAAAGTATAACATCTGAATTGCATAAGACCTGGCCGTTGATAGTGACTGCAAGAGTTGTTGTATTGTCAGTTGAGGGGGCTACGATTAAATAACGAGCACCAGCTTGCACCTCATGACCGAAGACATCGAGCACTGCTGCAGGATCTTTGGCATGAACTGCCTCTGGAAATGAAGTTCCTATGAAGGCAAAGAGAAGGAAAGAGAACCCTAGAACTTTAATGATCTTCATATTTGTTGAATATGAGTATTAGTTATCTCAATATTGTGTCTTGTTGATCTTGTGTTGAAACAACGCATGGCGAGCATATATTTATATGGAGCAAGCATTTGGATTATTTGTTAGAATTAATTAAAAAATTCCACAAAAATATAAATTGCAGTGTTTTACTCGTGCTGATTTCCGACAAAACTAGAAATTATAGTCCTGTGGCGACGAGTTGTCGTATAGGTTTTGAG
Source organism: Populus euphratica (assembly GCF_000495115.2). NCBI lineage: Eukaryota > Viridiplantae > Streptophyta > Magnoliopsida > Malpighiales > Salicaceae > Populus > Populus euphratica. The sequence goes on from NW_011500415.1 coordinate 84,945, forward strand.
CTCTTGCCACTTCCACCACTTGCTTACTTGATTCATCCCACAAAAGTGTTTTACTCGTGCTTCATAGGTTATAATTGATCTGATCAATGAACTTAAAATTTTAAATATCTTTAATTTAAATAAGTAAACTGTACTTTTTTGAAACGACTATCATTGTATTCATTTATCGTGTAATAATTTGTGAACTTGACAGCTCAAAAATAAACACCATGTATAAAATTGAACAAAACCCACATAAATAGTCTGCTCTATGAATAACTTCAATTAAAACTACTAATTCAACCTACAAAATAAAATTCAAGTTTTCAAGCCAGAAGCAGTCATTTAAAATGAGATTACAAGTCCAAGTATTTTGAAGAATGTTTTGGTCCTTTCTTTGCTCTATACACTTTAGGAGACTTGATTTATCAATGATCTAGGTTAGTTTGCTTCATTAACTGTTTTTTTTTTTAATTCTAGAGTTTTGTTTTTGCACTAAAATCTATTTTGATAAAATCATAATTATTAAGTTATAATTGTTGATGTTGAAAGCTTGATTATGATACGGTGAATGATTCTTATTATGCCTATGCCTTTGCTTTCATTGTATCCAGTAAGATTTGAAATTCAAATTGGTGTGTTTGCTTTGAATGTTCTTCTTGTTCTTCAATTTTTTGGGTTTTAGTTTGTTTTTTATAAAAACATTATTTCTAATTTTTTGCACTTAGAACTATTTTGTAAATTGTAAAATTCAAATGATATCTAAAAATTTATTGATTTGATAGAAGTTTAGTGATCTTTATTGTTGAAATCAGTGTTAATTTGTTATCCCAAAATTTTGTCTACTAGTTCATGTGTTGAAAGAGTGCAACATTTGGATGATGTGTTGAAAGAGTGCATACATTTGTAGTAGTCTCACAAAACTACAAATTATAATCCCGCGGCAAAGAGCTATCATTTAGGTTTTGAGCTTTTGGATCAATTTATTTACTTATACTTAATAGTTTATAAGATTCCATCAATTAAAATATTTCATCATCTCATTCTTGAAGAAAATAATAAATATCTCTTATCTTATTTTAAGGCAGGTATTGCTAAATTCACTACAATTATTTTATTCCCACTAACTTTTTTAAATGATTAATGTATGTTTTAAAAAGAACTCATATTTTATTGATGTGTTGAAAGAATGCATAGAGAGCATAGATTTGAGTCCCCAGTGTGCCTTGAAAGAATGACAAATTTTATCTACATTCATTGTATATCCTCCCTACAAATATTTAAATTGAAAGTTTAATATATAACACAATAACAACGGTTTACATAATAATTATAAAATAAATATTTCTTTTCCACAATTTCATTCATAAATATTAGATTATAAAAATTGTACTACACTTTTATGTTGTGATAGTTAGTCAGAATCATCATCTTCTTCTTCAATTAAATCATCATTAACTCCATCACAATCTTCAACTTTGATGATATTTTTATCATCATCTTCATGACTTGTACTTATCCACTGGAGATTAGAACAATAACTAATTCCTCAATGTCAACATCAATAAGACTATTATCGAAGACATGAACATTTGAAATTTTTTCTAAGTCAATCAATGGAGCAACTCGATATGGTTCAACCAACTCATTAACCTAAAAGACATCATCTCCCACACTTGTGTCTTTGTTCTCATCTTGAACAACTTCAACATGAACCTTGGGTTTTGTTTTCAAAATGGATCATTTATAAAGGAAAGGGTGTATGTGTAATAAATTTATTGGCATTGCTTGGTAAAAATAAAGACATCATTAACTTTATGGAGTTTAGCTTTTGAGTTAATTTCGACTAGACCATAGTGGGAACCACTTTGATTACTCTATTAGTGGTATCATACCAATAACATTTGAATAGAAAAAAAAAACTCTATTATGCTTGCTATGATATTGCAATTCAACAACACCTTCTAATTTACCATAATAGTCAATTTCAAATTCACTACAAGTTGATCCCTTAACACAAACACCATTGTTATTCTGAACCAGACTGTTTGGACTGGGTGTGAAACTATATAAAAACATGAACTCTGGCCTCATATACATCCCTGGTGGCAAGTTGTAAACTGTTAATATAATTGGTCAACAAGAATAAGGAGCAGCAAATGACCTGAATGGGTTGAATCCATCGTACACAACTTGGGACGTGTTAAAAAGAAGTTATGTTGCTTATGTTTTTAAGTTTATCTACAATAAGTAGTGGAAGACCTATTCTATAGGAAATGCCTATTCTATAGGAGTTCAATCTACATTTTAGGTAATGGAGATTTTATTGTTATTTTATTGCTATTTCATTGTTACTGTAGAGCCTATTTAAAGGCTTGTTGTTTATCTATTCAATATACTGAGAGTATTTGATCTTCTATTTCTTTGTTTTTACATAACAGTGGTATCAAAGCCTCAAATAAAAGAGAAAGTGTGAGAGTTTGAAAACATTGTCCACAAAATAGTCCACAACAATAGCAACTTTCTTTTATTAACTGTTTCCTATTTTGTAGAAATTGAAATACGATGGCGTTAGAGACAAATTTTGTGCAGGCAGTAATCCCTCATTTTAATGGTCACTATGATCATTGAAGGCTGCTAATAAAGAATTTCTTACGATCAAAGGAGTACTAGCAAGTGGTCGATTCTGGGATAGAAGATCCAGAAAATAGGATCATTTTAATAAAAGCTCAATTGGATGAGTTGAACGGCTTGAAATTAAAAGATTTGAAGGCAAAGAATTGTTAATTTTAGGCTATTGATCATTCTATCTTAGAAACAATTCTTAGCAAAGATACTTCCAAGAAAATATGGGATTCTATGAAGAAGAAATATCAAGGCTCTTTAAGGATGAAATGTTCACAATTTCAAGATCTTAGAAGAGATTTTGAGACTTTACAAATGAAGGATGGTGAATTAATCACTGAATTTTATGCAAAGACCATAGGGATATCAAGCAAAATACAGTTTCATGATGAAAAGATGGATGATACTATAATTGTTGAAAAGATTCTACATTACTTATCATTAAAGTTTGTTTATGTTGCTTGCTCAATCAAAGAATCTAAAGATATAGAAGCTTTCTCTTGATGAACTTCAGAGCTCATTGTTAGTACATGAGTAGAATATGAGATGAAGCACCATCATAGAGGAGCACGCTTTAAAAGTTTCTACCTTGACTGAATCCTCACACATGAGAGGAAGAGGTAGACATAGAGGTAGAGGTAGAGGTCGAGGTAGAGGAAATCGAGACAACAAAGATGGAGGTAGAGGACGAGGACATGAACAACCATTTGGCGGAACTAATATGGAGTACTACATGTGTCACAAACTTGGTCATTATTAATCTAAATGTTATACCAAATTGCCTTATAACAAAGAAAAGTGGGAAAAATCAAACTTTATAGAGAGAAAGAAAAAGAAACTTTGTTGATGGCGTTCCATACGAAGGATAACAAATGTGAATAAAATGTTTGGTACTTAGATACTAGCTGCATTAATCACATGTGTGGTAGTAAGTCTTTCTTTTCTCATCTAAATGAAGACTTCCATACTACTATGAGTTTTGGTGATCATTCTAAAGTTCATGTTATGGGCAAGGGTGATATTCATATCAGAAACAAAAAAATACAATTGAGACTATCTCAAATGTTTTTTATATTCTTGATTTGAGAAACAATTTACTAAGCTTGGGACGGCTACAAGAGAAGGAATACATAACTACAATAAAGAATGGTGCTTGTGACATTTATGATCCTAAAAGGGCTTTGGTTGCTCATGCTAAAATGACACCAAACAGATTGTTTCCGCTGCAAATTCAGACTCTTCAACATTGCCTTATCGCTAGGGAAATTGATTCAACATAGTTGTGGCACTATCGCTATGGCCATTTGAATCTCAATGGCTTAAAGACACTTTATCAAAAGAACATGGTGATTGGTCTTCCCAATATTATTCATTTCAACAAGGTGTGTGAAAAGTGTGTTGTTGGCAAACAACATCGTAAAGACTTTCAAAAAAGAAAATCATAGAGAGCAAAGAAGGTCTTGGAGCTGGTACATTCTAATTTTTATGGACCAATAAATCCATTAACAAATGGAGGTAAATGATACTTCATCATCTTCATCAATGACTATAGTCAGAAAAACATGGGTTATTTTTTGTAGGATAAGTCTGAAGCTTTTAATGCATTTAAAAACTTCAAGACACATGTTGAGAATGAAGTAGAGAGAACCATTAAAATTCTTCATATAGATCATGGTGGAGAATTTTTTTCAAAAGAGTTCCAAGAATTTTATGATGAACATGGAATTCAAAGATACTTGATTGTAACATATACACCATAGCAAAATGGAATATCAGAGAGAAAAAACTAAACTATTCTGAATATAGTGAGATGCATGTTGACAAATGTCGCTACACGAC
>NW_011500415.1:89436-91907 GCF_000495115.2 Populus euphratica
ACTCCACTCTTTTTTGTTTGTTTTAACAAAAAGAATAAATGTTTTTTTTCTTGATTGGGGGAAATAAATATTTTATTGGAGTCACCATCTAGTAATTTGAGGGAACTAGAAATCCAAAATTAGACACTGGTCCCAGAGATTCAGGTACTGGGTTAGTTATGATTAAGGGAAGGTAGACACCACCCTTAAAACATCCTTTTAGAGAAAGGTTACCCTTACCTGTGTGTTTTTCATTTGATTCAAGTGCTATTATATTTTGAGCTTATTTGCAAATTTTTAACATGGTTAATGTCGGTCCCTAAAAATAGGAGACACTCTAAAAATGACATTAGTCCCTAAAATTAGGAGACTTTGTTTAAAATGTCGACATTTGTCCCTAAAAAGGAGAGTTACGTCTGATTTACCTAAAGAAATAATAATGGACATAATCCATATTTGGTATTTAAATTTTAGACATCGGTCCATTTTTGTAAATAAAAGAGATGTGCCGACAAATAATATTTATTTTATAAAACAAAAATTATTTTGATTATCATTGAGAAATGGGTATATCCATTCTTGAGAATCGGGTTTTGACTCATGAACAGTAACATGATAAAAATGGGTGTTGGACCCACGTCGTTATTTATTTTAAATTTATTTTTGTTGTTTTTTTTTTGTTTTTTTACATGCAAAAATTTACAAGTATTTATATATAAAAATATCAAAAATACCATAAAATATCATAAAAAATTACCTGAGTGCCACTATATAGGTAAAAGATTGAAATACCCTCGGATTTCTCTGAAATTTATGAAAATGCCATTGGCGGCGCGTGTGGCTCACGCGCGGCTATTGTTGACGGCGGCGAAATTTTCCGGTGAGATTCCGGTCAGCAGATGGTTGATTCTAGTAGATCTGAGGATGAGGATTCTGATGGTGGTGGTCTCGACGGCCGTTGATGGCTGATGAGGGAGAATCGACGACTTGAAGCTCGGTTGGCCGATGACTGTCGCGGCCTTTTTCCGGCCAGAATCGCCGGTGAAATCATGTAAAACGGCAGGGGTTTTGCTTCAGAGGAGGCGATGCACCTTTCTGTGGTTGTTTCGCGGCTTGAAACGGCCGGAAATGGAAGATCGGAGGAGAGAGAGAGAATCACCGGCGAGAGGAGAGAGGGGCTCTAAGCTTTGATATGGTGTGGACGAACGTATGGTGCACCGGTGCGTCTGAAGCCTGTGAACCGTTGGATCGCGGATGAACAAATCGTGCAGCTGTGATTGGCTTGATCTGCAAGTTGATCGAACAGTCAGGATGTGCTGGGCTATGATCTGGTATGTCGCGATGTATCAAGTGTTTGGTACACCTGATGACGTGGCGAAACAGGATCAAAGGGCAGATTATTTTAAAGGCTGAGATGGATTTGAGTTTTAATCCGGTGTGGTAAAGCCTATTGTATACTAAAAAATAAGGGCTCAGATTTAAATACTATTAGATCTAATGGTTAGAATATTTTTGGTATTTTTCAAATTGTTTTAAAAAAAATCAATATCTTACTCGCGTGAAGAAAAAGTAGAAAATAAGTAAACAGTGCCAAATAGTAACACAAATAGTTTGCTCTCAAATTCGGAATTCAGAATTCTCTTGTTTTCTCTTCTTCTCCTGTTGGCTTGGTTTCATTGGCTATTTATAGCCAATGAAAGGGGATAGCAAATCACAGATTGTGCAGGTAATCATGGGATTGTGTAAAATTTTCAATATACAACTGCACCGTCTACTATCGGCAGAAATCCTCCGCCTACTATGACAAAATTGAATTATTTTTTTGTTTTATTATATATAATAATAATATTTATTTATAGGGGTAAAATTAAAAATTCAAATCAATATTATAAAAAGCTTTTCAACCGCTAAAAATCAATTTTAATTACAAAAAAAATCTTTATACAGGTATCAACTCGGTGGACCGGGTTTTTTTGACCAAAAATAATAGTTTTGACCAAAAATAGCTTGAAACTCATTTTTCATCGCGGTCGACATGGGGGGACCCGTATTAACCTGGTGGACTCGGTTTTGACCGAAAATGACAGTTTTGACCCAAAACGACCCGAAACTCATTTTTCATCCCGGTCGACATGGTGGGACCCGTATTGACCCGGTGGACTCGATTTTGACCAAAAATGACGGTTTTGACCCAAAACGGCCCGAAACTCATTTTTCATCCCGGTCGACATGGTGGGACCCGTATTGACCCGGTGGACTCGGTTTTAACTGAAAATGATAGTTTTGATCCAAAACGACCCGAAACTCATTTTTCATCCTGGTTGACATGGTGGGACCCGTATTGACCCGGTGGACTCGATTTTGACCAAAAATGACGGTTTTGACCCGAAACGGCCCGAAACTCATTTTTCATCATTGTCGACATGGTGGGACCTGTATTGACTCGGTGGACTCGGTTTTGACCGAAAATGACGGTTTTGACCCGAAACAGC
>NW_011500415.1:92051-110192 GCF_000495115.2 Populus euphratica
GCGGTTGGCATGGTGGGACCCGTATTGACCCGGTGGACTCGGTTTTGACCGAAAATGACAGTTTTGATCCAAAACGACCCGAAACTCATTTTTCATCCTGGTCGACATGGTGGGACCCGTATTGACCCGGTGGACTCGATTTTGACCAAAAATGACGGTTTTGACCCGAAACGGCTCGAAACTCATTTTTCATTCCGGTCGACATGGTTTAACCTGTATTGACTCGGTGGACTTGGTTTTGATCGAAAATGACGGTTTTGACCCGAAACGGCCCGAAACTCATTTTTTATCCTGGTCGACATCGTTTAACCCGTATTGACCTGGTGGACTCGCTTTTTATCGAAAGATGTGGTTGACTCGAGAAAATATATTTTAAACTCTTTTTTTTATTTATATTTTTTTATGAATAATAAAATAAAATAACATTCGAGAAAATCTTAGTGAATCCAAAATTAGGTTACAACAACACATATGAGTGTTTCAAAGAATTTCTAGCTAGAAGTTGTGAAATGGAGCATTCATGTTTTGAATCGTAGTCCTACATTTGTTGTTCACAACATGACACCTGAAGAAGCCTGGAGTGAATGAAAGGCATCAGTTGATCATTTCAAAGTGTTTGGATGCATTGCATATGCACATGTTCCAAATGAGAAGAGAAAGAAGCTAGATGATAAAGGCATAGAATGTGTATTCTTTGGAATCAGCTAGCACTCAAAATCCTTCAAATTGTTCAATCCTATTATTAAAAGAATTGTCATTAGTTGAGATGTTGTGTTTAAGGAGGATAGAACTTGGAATTGGATAGAATAAAGTGCAAACCACTAGCAAATACCTGTATTGTTTGATGAAAAAGAGGCAGAAGTATGTGAATAATTAGACCAATAACTACAGCATCAGCAACATCTATAAAGCTTGCAATCAAACCAGGAATTACCACAACTAAGCCATAATGAAGATCAACCAGCTCAAGAGAGTTCACAATCTCAACAAAGTAGAAAAAGGCTAGCTTAGATAGAAGATTATGACGTGAAAGGTGTTGTTCAATCTTGTGACACAATCCCAAGACGATTCACGATCTCAACAAGGTAGAAAAAGGCCAGCTTAGATGGAAGATTATAAAGTGAGTGGTGTTGTTCAATCTGATGAACAATCCGATGATGTTTATTTCCATTATGTGTTTTTATTAGATTGTGATCCTATCACATTTCAAGAAGCTACTAAAGAGTCAAAATGCGAAAAGCCATGGACGAAGAGATCATGTCAATTGAAAAAAACAATAGCTAGGAATTGATCAAACTTCTTGAAGGACAAAAATCCATTACTGTTAAATGGATTTACAAAACCAAACTGAAGAAAGATGGCAAAGTAGATAAGTACAAAGTCAACTTGTTGCAAAGGGGTACAAGCAAAAATTTTGTATTGATTACAAAGAGGTATTTGCACTAGTTGCAAGAATGGACACTATTTGATTGGTATTATCAATTGTTGTTTAGAATTCATGGCCTATATATCAACTTGACATAAAATCTGTGTTCTTGCATGGAACATTAGAAGAGGAGGTGTGCATTGATCAACCTCCTGGATATATGAAACAAGGTCATGCGGATCAGGTATACAAATTAAAGAAAGCATTATATGGACTGAAACAAGCATCAAGAGCTTGGTATAGCCATATAGATGCTTACTTTAATAAGGAAGGTTTTCTTAAATATCCTTATGAGCATACTCTATATGTTAAATCTTGAGTTGATAAGAAGGTGTTAGTTATGTGCTTATATGTTGATGATCTCATTTATATAGGTAATGATTAATCCGTGTTTAATGAGTTCGAGAATTCTATGATGAAGGAATTTGATATGACAGATTTGGGGTTGATGCATTATTTTTTAGGCATTGAAGTAGTGTAATCATTTGATGTTATATTTATCACATAGAAAAAATATGCTCTAGAGATTTTAGATAGGTTCAAAATGATAAATTGCAATTCGTTTTCCACCCCAATTGATCTCAACTTAAAACTCATCAAAGATAATGCTAGAAAGAAAGTGAATTGACACAACTAAAAGATTGATGTCTTCTCCCAAGTGTAGGAGTGTTGAAGTAATAAATAATCTGACATGACTGGGGTCGAACCATAGAGAGGTTAATTTATAAATTATAGATAACAATAATACAATAACAACAACAACAATAAAAATAGAAACTATAATAACAATAATAATAATAATAATAGCAGTAGTAGTAATAATAGTAATATGAGTAGTAGTAATAGTAATAATAATAGTAATAGTAGTAGTATTACTACTACTACTACTACTAATAATAATGAAGAAGAAGAAGAAGAAGTTGATGAGAACTTTAAGATGGAAGATTAACGTAAGGTTAAACAATGATAACAATAAATGTCAAGGTTAGAGAATCCACTAATGCAATGTCAAACAAGTATAATATAAAGTCTTATTGTTCAATTGAAAACCACACACAAAGGAGGTTCCAATCAGATTATAAATTGTTAACATGATTATGTTAGTTATCTTATTCGATTAATACTAACTCTTGTAAATGTTGTCGGGGATTCATGATTATAATTTATGTTAACAACAAATTAAGTTTCTTTTATAGCAAAAGTCTCGGTTATATCATATGGTTGGTGTTTATTTATTTAATACACCGAGAGTATTTGATCTTCTATTTCTTTGTCTTTACGTAACAAGACGCACATTCCTTGATTCAACTGAAAAATTAATTAATAATTTTAAAATGGGCTTGTTAGTAGCTTAACATGTTGGAAACAAATTTTTGAGTTTTGAATTCTTTTAGAAAGACATTGAAAATATCAAAAATAAAACACATATATCAAGAATATCTTTTACGGATTTTTTTGTTGTATTTTGCAATTTTTTTGGTTTTTTAAAAAAGGTAAACAAATATGGTTACGACATTCACATTATTTCACCTTGTAGTGCAAGGATTTGGAATATTTGTTACATTTAATTAAGCGTGCTCCTCTTGTATGACAAAACTAGAAATTATTGTCCGATGGCAAAGAGTTTTTGTATGGGCTAAAAGCTTCGGGACCACTTTGCATAGTTAGTCATTCCACAAAACTTGTTTTAATCGTGCTGATCAAATAGGTTAAAAGCTTCGGGACCACTTGTCGGACAGAATGCGTGTTTGACAGATGGTTGTGATTGTGAATAATTATATCTAGGGAAAAAAGCATATATATGGACACACATATTCCGTAATTTTTCTTCATGAATTGCCCAATGCAAGCATTAGTAAGAAAAATATAGGACAGTTCATTTCTACCTTATATGTTCATACCTTATTATTGTCATATCAAACTTAAAAAGATTGAGAACCACGGAACCCGTAAAATTGTCCTATAAAAATCCAACAGCTCACTATAAGTAATCGGTATGGTGATTATTGTTGTTACTCTTTTTTTTTTTGGCCCAACATAAATAAAAAAGAAGGAGGAAAGAGAAAATAAAAATAAAAATTGGAAGTATATCAAAAAATTTACCAGGAAGAAGAGTATATTTGAATACCTACTATAAGATTTCATAGTTTTACCGATGGAAATATTCTGTCAATGTGTGATTACATGTTCGCTGGTGATTTATTTACTGACGTCTTCACCCCTCTCGTCGGTAATTTCACATTTCGTTGCTATATCGGTCAGAAACACAGAAAACCATATGCCAATGGTTTTACAGATAAAAATTTATGCGCCAAAAAAAAAGTTTCCCGCTTGAAATATATCGACGGATTTTAATCCGTTGGTGATATCATGATTTACCAATGGCTACAACCCGTCGATACATTTGTTAGTGAATGTTTGAAATACCGACCGAATATATTCGTCTGTAAATGCATCGATAACTGTGGCAGCTATTGTCTAATGCCAATGGAATGAATTCATCTGTAAAGCTGTTGGTGAGTGTATGAAATACTAACAGAATATATTCGTCTATAAATGCATCAGTGAATGTGGCAACTACTGTCAAATACCGATGGATTCATTTTGTCGGTAAAACCCTTTAAAATAGTTTTTTCTAAATTTTTTTAAATTTTTTTTTTTGAATACATAATATAAAATTATATAAATTAATGGTAATAAAAACCAATTATGCAAATAAAATTTATACTAAACATAAAAAAAATCAAAGTTAAATAATATTCATTATAAATTGAATGTGTTTCAAAAAAAATATTTAATGAAATTTTAAAGGTAAATAATGTTTATTACAAATTAATATATATAAAGATGGAGCTGGAGGAGAAGGAGGTCCTGGAGGAGGAGGTTGATTATACAACCAAAAAGGATTAGGTGCACATGTTCCACTCTATGTTGCCATGTTCATGACCATTTTACGAAGCTATGCATGAGACGCTTTGAGTTCTGCATACTCTGCTAATAAGCGGTTGTATTTTTTTGTGACTGGAGTTGTGTGTTACTATAAGGCCATGAACTCATTAGATTGGGAGCTCGATATGGATTGGGAGCTCCCAACAGTTGAAACACTATAGGCCAACTGCAAGTTGTCGGCTGTAGTGTTGGAGAGCCTGTAAACCCGATTTTTATCAGGTCCACTTGACGATCCAACCTCCATCCACAAATCTGAATCGAATTCCAGATGGGTTAAAATATCACCCTTGTATCTCTTCCTTAACCGATTATTATAGGTCTCCTGAAAAAAGAAGAAGTAATCATCATATTCAATTCAATAAACATAATAGCTTACAAAATAAAATGGTTGAACAAACATACCATGAAATGTTGAGCATGGTTATCAACGAATTGTTGCACCCGTTTTTGGCGGTCTTGACTCTGCACATGCATCTCCACAAACAGCTCCATCGGGCTCAGCTCAAGTCCAAGAGACATAGCCTATAATGAAAAAGATTTATTAACAACAACTTAATTTAATGATATATTTTATTTAAATTAATCTTACCATCTATTTCGCATGTACAACAAATGGAACAGAGTTGTCACTAGTGTGCGTTGTCACCGAGCCATGAATTGGCTGATTCTAGTTGCTAGGATTAGACTATGAGTGTTGTGTGAACTGTTTAGATGTCACGTGCTCAAGATTTTGCAGCCATATATCTTTCAGGATATATATTGGTTTGAAATCCCTCCAAACTGCAATATCATTCCAGCCTTGGAAACCCTTATCTCTCATGGTTTTTTTTGCCCTTTTTTGTGCTTCATACTAAAAATCACGCAACCTATTTCATGCAACCAAAAATTACATTCTGAAACATAAATTTCTATCTCAAAAAATCTTGTATTGATTTCAATGTTACCTACATGCCGCGTGATTTTCCCACACCCTTATCACAACAGTGTTATGCTCACTATCCCAGCAGAATTTGTCCTGTGTATAAATAATTAATTTCAAATAAAAATAATAATTTATTTACAATTATATTAATAATTTATTAGAAATAAGCTAAAAATTATAAATTAACACCAACCTCAAATCTGTCAAATCATGCTTTGATTTGAGGCATCAGATTAGTACTTAAAAGTGCATTTTTATCATGGTTTTATATCATCATTTTGCACTTGAAGTATCAATAACTCCTTAACTAAAGCATGTTTTATAATAATATAAAATACCCAAGTTGTACCTAAGAAGTCTGGAGTCACTGTGATAACAAATGAGAACAATGAGTTAATTCCCACTAGAACTGTTAGTGGTTGGCGCATGTGCATTGACTATAGGAAACTTAATTCAATGACTAGAAAAGATCATTTTCCTTTACCTTTCATGGATCAAATCCTAGAAAGACTTGCAGGTCATGAATTTTATTGTTTCCTAGATGGCTATTCGGATTACAACCAAATTGAAATTGCATTGGAAGATCAAGAAAAGACTACTTTCACATGTCCATTTGGTACTTTTGCATATCGAAGGATGCCTTTTGGATTATGTAATGCACCAGCCACATTTCAAAGATGCATGCTTAGTATATTTAGTGATATGGTTGAACATTTTCTTGAGATTTTCATGGATGATTTTTCTGTTTTTGGCGATTCATTTGATGATTGTTTGGCTAACTTAGAAAAGGTTTTGACCAGGTGTGAAGAGAAGAATCTTGTGCTGAATTGGGAAAAATGTCATTTTATGGTAACAAACAACATTGTACTTGGTCACATTGTTTCATCAAAAGGAATTGAGGTTTACAAATCTAAAATCGAGTTAATTGCAAACTTGCCAACACCAAAATCTCTTAAAGATGTTAGATCATTCCTAGGACATGCTGGTTTTTATAAAAGGTTCATCAAAGATTTTACTGTAATATCTAAGCCTTTAAGTAATCTTCTAACAAAGGATACTATTTTTGGATGGACTGAACATTGTGAAGAAGCCTTTGTTAAACTTAAAAACTTGCTTACTTGTGCTCCTATCATTCAACCTCCCGATTGGTCATTACCTTTTGAAATAATGTGTGATGCTAGTGATTATGCCGTAGGTGCTGTTTTGGGACAAAGAAAAGATAAGAAACCTTATGTAATTTACTATGCAAGTAAAACTTTGAATAATGCTCAAATGAATTATACCACCACTGAAAAAGAATTACTTGCAGTAGTATTTGCATATGAAAAATTCAGATCTTATCTTGTTGGCTCACCTGTTGTTGTTTTTAGTGATCATGCAGCATTGAAATATCTTCTTTCTAAGAAAGATTCTAAGGCTAGATTGGTGCGGTGGATTTTATTACTTCAAGAATTTGATATCACAATCAAAGATAAGAAAGGCAGCGAAAATGTTGTCACAGATCACTTGTCAAGATTGACAACAGATTCGAAAATTGACATCACACCAATCGATGACTACTTTCCCGATGAATCTTTACTTTCTGTCTCTACAATGCCTTGGTTTGCTAATATTGTCAATTTTCTTGTTTCAGGACAATTGTCAGCTCATTGGAGTACCCAAGATAAAAGAAAGTTCTTGAACGAAGTGAAGAACTTTTATTGGGATGATCCTTATTTATTCAAATATTGTCTTGATCAAATATTTTGAAGATGCATTCCTAACAATGAGGTAAGTAGTGTCATTAAATTTTGTCATTCTGAGGCATATGGGAGCCATTTCTCGTCAAGAACGACAATTGTAAAAATCTTAAAAAGTGGATTTTATTGGCCCACCATGTTCAAAGACTCACATGCATTCTGCAAGTCTTGTGAAAATTGTCAAAAGTTAGGATCTATTTCAAAACGTCACATGATGCCTTTAAATCCTATTATTGTCATTGAGATCTTTGACTGCTGGGGTATAGATTTCATGGGTCCATTCCCTTCATCATTTGGTTTCTTATACATATTAGTCGTAGTATATTATGTTTCAAAATGGATAGAGGCAATTCCAAGTCGAAACAATGATCACAAAACAGTGATAAAGTTTTTGAAAGAAAATATTTTGAGTTGATTTGGAGTCCCTCGAGCCATAATAAGTGATGGTGGAACACATTTCTACAACAAACCATTTGAGTCTTTAATGAAGAAACATGGAATCACACACAAAGTTGCCACCCCTTATCACTCTTAAACAAGTGGACATATAGAGCTTGCTAATAGGGAGATCAAACATATTTTGAAGAAAATAGTGAACCCTAATAGGAAAGACTGGTTTTTAAGACTTAATGATGCACTTTAGGCTTATCAAACTGCTTATAAAACATCATTAGGTATGTCACCTTATAGACTAGTCTATGGAAAACCTTGTTACTTGCCTGTGGAACTTGAACATAAAGCTTATTGGGCTATTAAAGCTTTCAATTCAAATCTGGATGATGCTAGTCAACTGTGAAAATTACAAATAAATGAGCTTAAGAAAATAAGAAATGACGCATATGAAAATTCAAGAATTCATAAAGCAAGAATTAAAGAGTTTCATGACAAGAAAATACTAAGAAAAACATTCAATGTTGGTAAAAAAGTCTTGCTTTATAATTCTTGACTGCATTTATTTCCTAGAAAATTAAGATCAAGATGGAGTGGTCCTTTTATTATGAAACATGTGTATCCATATGGGGTCTATGACATCGAGAATCCAAAGAATGACAATGTTTTCAAGGTAAATGGACATCGTCTGAAAGTTTACTTTGACAATTTTTCAATTGAACATGACTCTATTGAATTGGGTGATCCTGTATATAAAGATTGATTTTTTTTTTTTGTTTCTTTTTGAGTGATTTTTGCTAGTTTCTCTCACCTCGGTCAAATGGCGGATAACGGTACCCCGTGACTTAAGTCGGTTTTTTCAGTTTCCCACAATAACTGATAGCTGTATATATATTTGTGCAATTCTTTGAATCTCTCTTCCAATTGTCATTTGAAAATGGACACTAATCTTGAAAAATTGAAAAGTATTTTCCCGCTCTGCCTTAGAATACGATTACAAAAATTTACCGTGCTAGATGTGCAAGATTGAGATTGTTAATGAATCATAAAATTCCTGAAGATATTCGCTGGTTGCTTGAAGTAAAGGTCCGATTATCAGGTGAGTCCTCTAACTCCTTCATTTCACACATGCCTGGAATAAGTAAAAGCACTTTTGCAAAGAAACGTCGTGCAAAAGGACTGAAAGTCTGTCACCGATGTCCTAGATGGACATGTAATACACAATGTCGTTCTTTAGGAATGGTATCTATAAACCGTGAAGATAAAATACAATTCATTAAGGATAGCCTGAGTAAGGAGTCTTTAGATAATCTTCTATTGACTCTTGAGACGCATCGTAGTGGAGATGTGCATCGTGTAATTCATGATTTATAGCCATTATTTCATAAAGAACATGATCGACTTAGTCTTGGGAATCTGACTAAAAAAGACCCTGTTTGCCAGTTTTTAAGAAAACTGGATGGGGAGCCTATCCCCGACCCATAGAGGGCGTTTAAGCCGTTCTTGGAGGTAAAACTAAGGGAAGATGTGAGCCACAATCATAACTACCTGTACATACACATGCTTTTTCAAAACTAAATAAATAAATAAATAAAGAGAGAGAGAGAGAGTGTGTGTGAGACTCTAGTTGGCCTACATATAGGTGGTATGATTGCCTTTCTAATTTCTCATCTATAAAATCCTCTCTTCCTTCCTTTCATTTCTACTCAACCCATACATTCAACAAATACAAAAGTGTGTAGAAATGGCAAGTTCCTCAGGTCATCATATAAGAAATATTTGTGTTTTTGGTGGATCTAGTCCTGGGAAAGAAAAGGAGTTTTTAGAATTAGCAAATCATCTTGGTCAAGTGCTAGCTGAGAGAAAGATTCATTTAGTGTATGGGGGAGGTAGTCTTGGGTTAATGGGAGGTGTGTCAATAGCTGCATTTTTAGAAGGTAGTCAAGTTTTGGGAGTTGTCCCATAGCTTTAGCAAAAGGGGACATCATTGGAAAAATAATTGGAGAAGAACTTCAGGTCTCCACAATGTCAGCTCGAATGAATGCAATGTTTAACCATGCTGATGCCTTCATTGCTTTACCAGGTGGTCTAGACACATTGGAAGAGATCTTTCATATTTCCTCTTGGACCCAATTGTACATTCACCATAAACCCATAGGTTTGTTAAATGTTAATGGTTATTATGATAAGTTGTTGTCTTTTCTTGATCATGCTGTGGAACAGGAATTTCTAACATCTTCTGCATGACAAATCATAATCTCTGCTGCTACTGCTAAACAATTGATTGACCAACTACAATCTTTCATTCCTATAATTGATCCGTCCATAAGTCGCATAAATTGGTCAACTAAGGAAAGCCGTAAAAAGCTTAGATTGGATTTAAGCCTTCATTTGTGAATCTTTATGTCTTTTGATTTTATTATTGTGTTTTGTTGTAACTTATATTTGTTTCAGTGTGTTTCAGGTTTGTCAATGTTCGTTATTTCAGGTGATATCTTCTATACTCTATCTTTCTACCTTAGAACATTGAGGACAATGTCTCGTTTTAGTTGGGGGGAGAGAGTAGTAGTTGATAAAAAAAAGAAATTTGTTTTCCATTTCATAAAGCATATGCATAATTGTTGTTACTAGGATGGCGGAGTAAAGGAGCTCTTTTGTTAAATTGACTCTTGAGATGACAGAGTAAAGGAGCTCTTTTGTTAAAGTGACTCTTGAGACGCATCTTAGTAATCATTCATAACAAGGTCTATCATAATACTTCTTGAAATATTCAGATTTACAAACTCTCGCATTGTTATCACTTAATTCTGCTTATATACTTATTTAACATGTATTCTTAAACCTTAATTTACATACACACTTTAACATATGATTGTGGGTTGCATATTGGATTATTACATTATTTATGTTCTTTTGTTAAAGGTAACAACTAAGGGAAAAGGATTGTATATAATTAAAAAAAAGAAAAAAAAAGAAATAATAATAATAATAATAAAAATGTAGCTAAATTTGGTTTCGTAGCCTCCCTAACCTAAGCAATTAAGCCCGAAGGGGTGTTTTAACACCTAATACTCTAAAGTCAACTAACTTGGGAGCTATTGGCCCAATGCTTGTTACATGGATTGAGGAGAAAAGCTTAAGAGAATCAAACATTGCACTATCTACATACCAGTATCTGCGACCCGAGTTACTAAGCTCGTAGGGGTGTCTTAACACCTAATGCCCTAAGACCAACTGGTCTGGGAGTCATTAGCTGAAAGCTCGTTACATGGGTTAAAGATGCATGATGTTTTTAAATTATATGTATATATATTTAAAAAAAAAAGAAGAAAAAAAAAGAAGACAAAAATAATAATCCCAACCCAAGGAAGTTAACCTTAAACATTAGAACAAAAATTTTGTTTTCTTCCAAGAAAAGCCCCATAATTATGTTTTGCTATATTAAGCACAATAGAAAGGTTTATGAATATCTTGTTAAGAGGTATTGAGCAGGTATATAAATTTAACGAGAGTTTGTTTCTCTGGATAGATTAATGGAAGTTAAATGATGAATACCTTGCTTTGTGGAATTTGCAAATTGTTTTTCTATTTTAATGCTTTGATTATTAGAGACTAGTAATAAGCTGGTTGGGGGGTGTGATTAGTACTTAAAAGTGCATTTTTATCAAAGTTTTATATCATCATTTTGCACTTGAAGTATCAATAACTCCTTAACTAAAACATGTTTTATAATAATATATCTAATAATATAAGATACCTTTAATTTGTGGTAAATGTTTATTTTAAATACAAGCCTATCACATAAATAAAATGATTGATTGATGAATTTAAGAACTAAAATTGAAAGGATAAAGAGATGGCCAAACTTAGAAAAGAGATGTCGGTGCAATCCAAACCAGAATACTGTTTAGTAATTGGGTCATATATGGAGCTATAGATCTCAGATTTAGGTCTACTTTATATGGATGGAAAGGTAAGACATAGGCCTACAACTTTCATATGGAGCCCAAGATTTAAAAAAGCCATTTTTAAGTCCAAATTATAGCAACAAAAAAGAAGCCTGAATCTATCCTCCAGCCCGAGCACTGTTCAGTGTTTTAGCCATATCTGGAGTTCTAAAAGTCAAAATGAGGTGAATTGTTTTAGCCAGTGTTGGGCAGGCAAAAGAAGATAAGGATTGTCACCAAGTCAAGAGTTGGTCATCCACTCATCAATTAGTCATCAAATCAATAGTTCCCAATTTTGGCCTATAAAAGGAGGAATTTGCCATGCATTTAGGTATCTTGGTTTCCAGATCAAGATCATGCTCTTGCTTTCTCTCTTTGTATTTTTTGTAATGTTTATGCTTTGCTTTCATTAATATCAAGTTTATGCCTTTCATTTCCTTTCATTTACTTAGTTAACTTTTATCTTATTTATGTTCTTATTGTGTTTATTTATTTTTCTTTCTTTCATTATGTCTAGCTAAATTTATTATGTCAAGGTGAAAAGGTTACACTAATGGTGTAAGAATAAGTATAGTGCAAACTTAATATGGACTTTAATGTTTGATACTAACATGTTTTGTATTTGTTATCTTGTTCATTCTTTAATACTTTGCTTGTTAAATGACTAATCTTGATTTATGTTGTATAACACTTGGTACAACAAATGCTTGGCACTTTCATAGCCCATACTATATGGTATAACGGACACCTGAGATATGAAAGGCACTTGATTTGTTGTTAACATAAGTTATAATCATGAATGCTTGACGAGATTTACAAGTATTAACATTAATCGAATAAGATGACTAATGTAATCATGTTAACAATCCATAAGCAAATTGGAACCTCCTTTGTATGTGGTTTCCACTTGAATAATAAGAGTTTATACTATACTTGTTTGATATACCATTAGTGGATCTTCTAACCTTGACATTTTATTGTTATCATTGTTTAATCCTTACGTTAATCTTCCATCTCAAAGTTCTCATCAACTTCTTCTTCTTCTTCTTCTTCTATTATTATTATTGTTATTATTATTATTATTATTACTACTACTATCACTACTACTACTACTACTATTATTATTATTACTACTATTATTATTAGTATTGTTGTTGTTGTTGTTGTTGTTACTATTGTTATTCTTTATAATTATTGTTTATAATTTGTACAATTAACCTCCCTATGGTTCAACCCCGGTCTTGCCGGGTTATTTATTACTTCGATACTCCTGCACTTGGGAGAAGACATCAATCTTTTAGTTGTGTCACACCCAAGACCTTGCGCATCACTGCCAGGATAGGGTCCAACGATGTCATCGCACTAACCGATAGTGGATCAACTCACAACTTCATTAGCGAAAGACTGGCCAATACATTACAAATACCAGTAGTGTCAAACTAACCGACAGTGGATCAACTCACAACTTTATTAGCGAAAGATTGGCCAATACATTACAAATACCAGTAGTGTCAACCACAACCTTCACAGTACAAGTAGCAAATGGAAAAAAATTAAAATGCCAGGGGTGTTTTGAAGAGGTCAGAGTGGACCTGTAAGGCACTCAATTTTTATTAATTCTTTATTCTCTTCCACTTATAGGGTTGGATCTGGTCCTGAGAATCTAATGGTTAGAAATGCTAGGTTCTATGGTTTGCAATTGGAAACAGTTAACTATGGAATTTTGATGCAAGAACCAACTTAGATGGTTACAAGGAATGGATGATGAAGGCATACAAATTGCATCTATCACTGAATTAACTAAAGTAATTTACCAGAACCATGCCATGTTTGCAATCTATCTACAGGTCAATACTGTGAAGCCACACAGCCAAACAACTCATCTTGATAAAGAGGCCATTTTGCATGAGTTCTTAGAAATTTTAAAGGAACTGACAAGTCTACCACCTATCAAAAGGGTTGATCACTGCATCTCCCTCAAAGATGGGACCGAACCTATTAATGTTCGGCCATATCATTATGCATACTATCAAAAGAAAGAAATTGAGAAGCAAGTTCATGAAATGTTGAATTCTGGCCTTATTAGACCAAGTACCAGCCCATTTTCATCACCTGTACTATTGGTGAAGAAAAAAGATGGAACATGGCGTTTTTGTATAGATTACAGGGCACTCAATGTTGCGACCATGAAGGACCGCTTCCCTATTTCTACAGTTGATGATATGTTAGATGAGCTCTATGGTGCTTCATATTTCACCAAGCTTGATCTTCGAGCCGGGTATCATAAGTACGGGTTAATCTTATGGATATTCCAAAAACTACTTTTCGCACTCACAACGGACACTATGAATATTTGGTTATGCCATTTGGGTTGTGTAATGCGCCTTCTACATTTCAAGCTATCATGAATTCTATATTTCAACCTCTTATTTGAAAATTTATACTGGTTTTCTTCGATGACATATTAGTCTATAGTCCTATGTGGGACATACATTTGATGCATGTAAGGTAGACTTTTGAGATATTATAGCAACAACAATTCTTTGTCAAAACTAACAAGTACGCTTTTGGCCAACAAGAGCTGGAGTACTTAGGGCATATAATCACCAATCATGGAGTGAAGGTAGATGAACATAAAATTGCAGCAATGGTGGCATGGCCACAACCTACTAATATTTTAGAGCTTCGTGGGTTTTTAGGGTTGACAGAATATTACAAGAAGTTTATAAAAAATTATAGCATTGTGGCGTAGACTCTCAACAATCTCCTTAAAAAGGGCCAATTTGGGTGGCATAAGGAAGCTGAAACTGCCTTCCTTGCGCTCAAACAAGCCATGACAACAATACCAATGCTAGCAATGCCCAACTTCAAAGATGTCTTCACTGTAGAAATTGAAGCATCAGGTGATGGTAATGACACCATATTAACCCAGCAAGGCAAACCAGTTGCATTTATGAGTAAAGCACTTGGGGTGGCAAAGAAATCTAGGTCTATTTATGCTAAAGAGATGCTGGCAATCCTTAAAGCTATACGTTTGTGGTGGCCATATCTGTTAGGCTGAAAGTTTTATATTCAGACGGATCAACGCAGCCTAAAATTTTTGTTAGAGCAATGTATCACCACACCAGAGCAACAAAAATGGGTAGCTAAACTCTTAGGCTATGACTATGAGATCATATACCGTCCTGGATGAGAAAATTCTACTACCGATGCTCTCTCTTACAAACAAGGTAGTCCTGTTCTGCTCCATCTTTTTGTTTCTCAAGTTACTTTTAGGAAGAAATTAAACAGGCAGCAAAGACAATTCTATTGGCAAGGAATGCGTAAATCAGTTCCTGAATATATCAAGAATTGTGTGGTGTGCCATAAAACTAAGTTAGACACATTGACACTCACAGGTCTTCTCCAACCACTGCCTATTCCCTTGCCAAGTGTGGTATGCCATTACACTTGATTTCATTGAGCGCTTACCCGCTTCCGAGGGCAAGGATACCATCATGGTAGTCATCGATAGGCTCAGCAAATCAACTCATTTTCTTCCCTTAGAACATCATTTTATAGCTAAAAGTGTTGTAGAGCAATTTGTGGTAGGTGTTATTAAGCTACATGGCATGCCAAAGTCTATAGTCAATGATTGTGATCTAGTTTTTATGAGCCATTTTCGGCAGGAGTTCTTTAAGATGTCAGGTATAAAATTACAGCTCAGCTCCGCATATCATCCACAAACAGATGGCCAAATCGAGGTTGTCAATCAATGCGTTGAACAATATTTACGATGCTTTGTTCACTAATGGCAAAAAAGGTGGAGCTTCTACTTACTGTGGGCAGAATATTGGTATAATACAACATACCACATCTCAACAGGAATGACTCCTTTTTAGGCACTCTATAGCTAGCTTCCACCCACTATTCCATCATACAATAAAGGACTATTACCGTTGCATGAAGTGGATCAGTAGATAATGGACCGCGATGAATTACTCCAATAGCGCAAAGTCAACTTCGCACACTTAGTTAATAGGATGAATGATTAATACTTTTTATATCATCATTTTGCACTTGAAGTATCAATAACTCCTTAACTAAAGCATGTTTTATAATAATATATCTAATAATATAAGATACCTTTAATTTGTGGTAAATGTTTATTTTAAATGCAAGCCTATCACATAAATGAAAGGAATGATTGATGAATTTAAGAACTTAAATTGAAAGGACAAAGAGATGACCAAACTTCGAAAAGAGATGCCGGTGCAGTCCAAACCGGAACACTGTTTGGTAATTGGATCATATTTGAAGTTGTAGCTCTCAAATTTAGGTCCACATTATATGGATGGAAAGGTAAGACATAGGCCTACAACTTTCATATGGAGCCAAGATCTAAAAAGGCAATGTTTTAATTCCAAATTGGAGCAACAACAAAGAAGTCCGAATCTGTCTTCCAGCCCTAGCACTGTTCAGTGTTTGGCCCATATATGGAGTTCTAAAAGTCCAAATGATTTGAATTTTTTACACAAGACAGATGAGACAATTACCTACAACTTTTATGTTTTCAAGTGGCTCACATTTTGACGTTATTAATGACATTTTGGGTAGAAAAGAGAAGATAAGGATTGTCACCAAGTCAAGAGTTGGTCATCCACTCATCAATTAGTCATCAAATCAATAGTTCCTAATTTTGACCTATAAAAGGAGGCATTTACCATGCATTTAGGCATCTTGGTTTCCAAATCAAGATCATGCTCTTGCTTTCTCTCTTTGTATTTTTTGTAATGTTTGTGCTTTGCTTTCATTAATATCAAGTTTATGTCTTTCATTTCATTTCATTTGCTTAGTTAACTTTTATCTTGTTTATGTTCTTATTTTGTTTATTTATTTTTCTTTCTTTCATTATGTTTAGGTAAGTTTATTATGTCAAGGTGAAAAGGTTACACTAATGGTGTAAGAATAAGTATAGTGTAAACTTAATATGGACTTTAATGTTTGATACTAACATATTTTATATTTGTTATCTTGTTCACTCTTTAATACTTTGCTTGGTAAATAACTAATCTAGATTTATGTTGTTTAACAATTGGTACAACAAATACTTGGTATTTTCATAGCCCAACTGTATGTATAACCTACACCTGTGTTATGAAAGAAACTTGATTTGTTGTTAACATTCATACTGTATGGTATAACGGACACCTGAGCTATGAAAGGAACTTGATTTGTTGTTAACATAAGTTATAATCATGAATGCTTGACGAGATTTACAAGTATTAGCATTAATCAAATAAGATGACAAATGTAATCATGTTAACAATATATAATCTGATTGGAACCTTCTTTGTGTGTGGTTTCCAATTGAATAATAAGAGTTTATACTATACTTGTTTGACATACCATTAGTGGATCCTCTAACCTTGACATTTGTTATTATCATCATTTAATCCTTACATTAATATTCCATCTCCAAGCTCTCTTCTTCTTCTTCTTCTTCTCTTTCTTTATTATTATTATTATTATCATTATTATTATTATCATTACTATTATTATCATTATTATTATTATTATTATTATTATTATTATTGCTATTGTTATTATTGCTATTGTTGTTGTTTATAATTGTTGTTTATAATTTGTACAATTAACCTCCTTGTGGTTTGACTCCGGTCTTGCCGGGTTATTTATTACTTCGACACTCCTGCACTTAGGAGAAGATATCAATTTTTTCATCGTGTCAAGTTTTTGGCGCTGTTACCGAGGAGGTAAGTTCTTGTACAAATTATAGTATTTATTTTATTTTTTCTTTTCACTGTATATAACTTTGTTTCTTTATTCTTGTTTCTTCTTCTTTTATTTTCTTCTTCCTCTTATGCTATTCCTATACGTGCATGAGATTGTGGTCACTAATGTAGCCATATTATTCGATAGTTTCACCCATATTTACCTAATGTTTTGTCCATGTTTTATATGTAAAATGTCTTGATTTTCTTTGTTTTTTGTTTTGAAGGCACTTTTGGATGAAAAATACAAAAAGGAGTAAATTGGAGATAATTGACAAATTTGACGTTCAGTCGATGTTTTGTGCAGAGCGTGAGTTCTAGAGATCGAAATGAAGTGATTCTAGTGGCACTAAAAAGCTAACATCCATACCTTTCTGGAAATGTAATGCAAGAAAAATAAAAAGAGAAAGATCATGGAAATCACATCCTTTAAAGTCAAATCTCGCATTCTGCCACTGTTGACCTTTGTCTATTCAAAATTCAATATCTGGAGCTATAGAAGTCCAATTTATGCAAACTCAATTTTTTTGGATTTCTGACTCAAAGGTCTGTAAACGCTCAAAGTTTTAGCCAAAAATGATATCAAATGAGGGAGAGATGATTTTTCAAAAATGATAATTGAATTCTGCCAACAATCAGGTTTCGTGAAGAAATGAGTCCAAATTATGTTTCGAAGGTTCTAAACCGTCATCCAAGTTTTTATATCAGCAATTTAGCTCCTCTAAGTCAGAGCTTGAAGATTTCATGCAAGGCTATTTCTCTTTTTTATGGAAAATAGTTATTGAAGTACTTAAATGTCAATTGTCAACTTAAGGGAGGACTACTTTGTAAATTAGAAACTAGGGTTTCTTAGCATATAAAAAGAAAGAGAGAGAGGAGAGAAGGGGGGGCAGCAGCCAGAAGTTAAGAAACACAAATTCTCTCCTCTACAAACCCAAAAATCATGCTCTCTTCATTCTTTAAGAGTAGTTGTTCAATAGTTATGCAAGGCTAAGCT
>NW_011500415.1:110241-129434 GCF_000495115.2 Populus euphratica
ATTTTCTTGGTTGCAAGGACACAACAAACCTTCGGATTTCAAGAACCATGAGATTTATTCTTCCTTTTATTTTCAGTTTATATTACGAATGAGTATGATTATTTTCCTATGCATATTTCTATGATTGTTGTTGATAATTGCTAGAGTGGAACTCTAAGTTATTATTGTGAACAATTTATTGCTAAGTTTGATATCAAAACCGGAGTTGTGATGTATGAACTTGTGAAGCAACTAAGCTTGATAATTGTGGCAGAACTAAATTATTAAACTTAGGGAGAACACTCAAATATCTAGTTCTTAGGGCTGCCATTGAACTAAATCATTAATGTGGACATTGTGATTGTTTGTTGGTTAGGGTTAGTTATATGACGGATCCGTTAATTAACCAACATTAAGAAAAGATAAAAATTCAGAATATAAATTGTAGTTTTGTTTCAAGGATCGGTTCTAATTTCCGTTGGTGGATGTGTGCTCGCAACCAAGGTTTGTTTTCTTGATAAATTTCGATTTCAATTGATTTTGTTTGCTAGTTTAATTTCTTCCATAGTTTAGATCATTACAAATCAAAACCCCCCAATTGCATAACGTATAGTATAAAAATCTGAACTAAATCTTTCTTGTGGGATCTACCCCTTGCTTGCTCTATACTATCTTGTGTGTTGTGTTTTAAGCTAGGGTAATTAATTTGTGCGACCACGACATCGCAACAAATTTTGTGCGCCATTACCGGGGAAGTAATTTTAGTTGATTCTTGTGCTTGTACTATTATTTTTAGTTGCTGTGATTTTTTATTTATATTTCTGAAAAACAAAAAGAGAAATAAAATTTTTGCTTGTGGCGGTACTGTTTATTTGCAGTGGCGGTACTGTTCAAAACAGAATTGTTAGTGGAATTAGGTTGCGGCTTTTCTTTTCCTGAAGGAAAACGACGTTCTGAACAAGACTAATAGTATACTATTAGCCCCACCCTATTGAGGCTAAATTCCACCGTTTTCTAAGGTTTTAAGGTAATTTTAGTTTTCTAGCGTAGGATTTTCGTACAATTTACATTGTTTTCGATCTTTTGTGTGATTGGTTTCTTTTGAGTTTTCTTGATGATTTATGCCAGTAACATGTTCTACTAATCAAAGTCAAGTGCAGTTGGATCTTGAAATAGACAAAACTTTACGCAAGTTACGAAAGGAAGCTCGTCTCAACACCATGGCTATTGCACGACAATAAACACTCAAGGAGCTTGCTGCTCCTAACGTGGAAAATTAGCTGATTAGTACTTAAAATTGCATTTTTATCATGGTTTTATATCATCATTTTGCACTTGAAGTATCAATAACTCCTTAACTAAAGCATGTTTTATAATAATATATCTAATAATATAAGATACCTTTAATTTATGTTTTATAATAATATATCTAATAATATAAGATACCTTTAATTTATGATAAATATTCATTTTAAATGCAAGCCTATCACATAAATGAAAGGATTGATTGATGACTTTAAGAACTTAAATTGCAAGGGCAAAGAGATGACCAAAATTAGAAAAGAGATGTCGGTGCAATCCAAACCGGAACACTGTTCGGTAATTGGGTCATATCTGGAGTTATAGATCTCAGATTTAGGTCTACTTTATATGGATGGAAAGGTAAGACATAGGCCTACAACTTTCATATAGAGCAAAGGTCATTTTCAAGTCCAAATTGTAGCAACAACAAAGAAGCCCGAATCTGTCCTCTAGCCCGAGCACTGTTCAGTATTTTGCTCATATATGGAGTTCTAGAAATCCAAATGAGCGGAATGTTTTACACAAGAAAGCTGAGACAATTGCCTACAACTTTCATGTTTTCAAGTGGCTCCAATTTTGACGTTATCAATGACATTTTGGGCAGACAAGAAAAGATAAGGATTGTCACCAAGCCAAGCGTTGACGACCCACTCATCAATTAGTCATCAAATCAATAGTTCCCAATTTTGGCCTATAAAAGGAGGCATTTGCCATGCATTTAGGCATCTTGGTTTCCAGATCAAGATCATGCTCTTACTTTCTCTCTTTGTATTTTTTGTAATGTTTATGCTTTGCTTTCAATAATATCAAGTTTATGCCTTTCATTTTCTTTCATTTACTTAGTTAACTTTTATCTTATTTATGTTCTTATTTTGTTTATTTATTTTTCTTTCTTTCATTATGTCTAGTTAAGTTTATTATGTCAAGGTGAAAAGGTTACACTAATGGTGTAAGAATAAGTATAGTGAAACTTAATATGGACTTTAATGTTTGATACTAACATGTTTTATAATTGTTATCTTGTTCACTCTTTAATACTTTGCTTGTTAAATGACTAATCTTGATTTATGTTGTATAATACTTGGTACAACACATGCTTGACACTTTCATAGGTCATACTGTATGGTATAACCGACACCTGAGCTATGAAAGGAACTTGATTTGTTGTTAACATAAGTTATAATCATGAATGCTTGACAAGATTTACAAGTATTAGCATTAATCAAATAAGATGACAAATGTAATCATGTTAACAATATATAATCTGATTGGAACCTCCTTTGTGTGTGGTTTCCAATTGACTAATTAGAGTTTATACTATACTTGTTTGACATACCATTAGTGGATCCTCTAACCTTGACATTTATTGTTATCGTTGTTAAATCTTTACGTTAATATTCCATCTCAAAGTTCTAATCATCTTCCTCTTCTTCTTCTCCCTCTTTTTTTTATTATTATTATTACTATTACTATTACTATTATTAGTACTATTATTATTATTGTTGTTGTTGTTGTTGTTGTATTATTGTTATTTATAATTTGTGCAATTAACCTCCCTGTAGTTCGACCCCGGTCTTGCCGGGTTATTTATTACTTCGACACTCCTGCACTTGGGAGAAGACATCAATCTTTTAGTCGTGTCAAGTTTTTGGCGTCGTTGCCGGGGAGGTAAGTTCTTGTATAAATTATAACATTTATTTTATTTTCTCTTTTCACTTTTTTTGTATATAAATTTCTTTCTTTTCTCTTGTTTCTTCTTCTTTTGTTTTCTTCTTCCTTTTATTCTATTCCTACACGTGCATGAGAGTGTGGTCACGTATATCAAGTGGTAGACTTTGTAGGGTATCCTCATCATTTTCAGAAAATATGGCCGAAGAAGATAATCAATCACTTCATAATGAGAATAATGAGAATAACCGTGCTAGAACACTTAGAGACTACATGAATCCCACAAGAACAAGTGCACCATCATGTATAGTTTTTCCTCCCGATGCATCTCATTTTAATTTTAAACCAGGTATTATTCAACCTTTACCTTCTTTTCATGGCTTAGAATTAGAAAATCCATACTTGCATTTAAGGGAATTTGAGGAGGTCTGCAACACATATAATAATTTAAATTGTAGCATGAACACCATCAGATTAAAGCTTTTTCCTTTTTCATTAAAAGATAAAGCTAAAACATGGCTACAAAATTTGAGACCAGGATCCATTCGTGCTTGGGATGAAATGCAACACCAGTTTTTAAAGAAGTTTTTCCCATCTCATAAAACAAACGCTTTCAAAAGACAAATCACCACTTTCACTCAAAAACCAGGAGAAACATTTTACCAATGTTGGGATAGGTATCGAGATTTGCTTAGTACTTGCCCTCATCATGGTTTTGAAACATGGAGATTGGTTTCACATTTTTATGAAGGGTTAACACCTAGAGATAGGCAAATGGTTGAATTGATGTGCAATGGAACTTTTGAAGATAAAGACCCTGATGAAGCAATGGAGTACTTAGACTTGTTAGCTGAAAATGCTCAAAATTGGGACACCGCGGGTACTTATGAGGCATCGAGTAAAACTCAACCTCATACATCTAGTGGAGGTATGTACAACCTTAGGGAAGATCATGACCTTCAAGCCAAGTTTGCATCTTTAGCTAGAAAAGTCGAGGCACTAGAATTGAAAAAGAGTGGTCAATTAAAATCTGTTGAAAACATTGTGTGTCAAATCTGTGAAACAAATGAACACTCAACCAAAGAGTACTTAGACTTGCCTTCTTTTAAGGAATGTCTCCATGAACAAGCTCATGCTTTAAACAATTTTCAAAGGGCCAAACACAACCCATACTCACAAACATACAACCCTAGTTGGAGAAATCACCCAAATTTTAGTTAGAAGAGTGAGAACAACAATGCATAAACTTCACAACTACCATTTCAAGCACACCATAATTTCCAAAGTTCGCATAGATATGCACCTCCTTAAGCTCCACCTCTTAGAAGAAATCTTGAGGAAACATTGCATGCATTCATTGAAAAGCAAGAGACAATCAATACTCAACTTGCTCAAAACATAACAGATTTTAAAGATACTCTTGCAAAATTAACATCTGCTCTCAGTTTCCAAGAGAAAGGTAAGTTTCCATCTCAAACACAACAAAATCCCAAAGGGCAATACAATGCAAATGCAAGTAGTTCCCCATCTCAACGACAACAAAATCCCAAGGGGCAATACAATGCAAATGCAAGTAGTTCCGGAAGCCAACACATAGATCAAGTCAAATCAGTCACTACTCTGCGCAGTGGTAAGGTTATTGAAAAACCCTCTCTTGAACCTTATGAGAAAGATGATGAGTCAATCTCTGAGGGTAAGGAAGGGGTTGAATCTGAAAATTGCAAAGAAAAGACTGATTCTCTACCAGCACTTCCATTTCCTCAAGCTATGACTAAACAAAGGAAAGTCAATCACAACTCTGAAATTTTTGAAACTTTCAAACAGGTAAGGATCAATATACCTTTGCTGGATGCTATTAAACAGGTTCCTTCCTATGCTAAATTTTTGAAAGATCTATGCACTGTGAAGAGAAAACTGAATGTGAAAAAGAAAGCCTTTCTAGCCGAACAAGTAAGTGCTATTCTTCAGAACAATAATGCTTTAAAATATAAAGACCCTGGTTGTCCTACAATTTCTTGCTTTATTGGAGAGCATAAAATTGAAAGAGCCTTACTTGATCTCGGTGCTAGTGTGAATTTACTTCCATATTCAGTTTTTCAGAGTCTCAATCTAGGTGAGTTAAAACCAACTTCTATATCTCTTTTACTTGCCGATAGATCTGTAAAAGTTCCTAGAGGAATAATTGAAGATGTGTTAGTACAAGTCCATAAATTCATTTATCCTGTGGATTTTATTGTCTTGGACACAGAACCTGTTGAAGCATGTATTTCATTTCCTGTTATTTTAGGACGTCCGTTTCTTGCAACCTCTAACGCATTGATTAATTGTAGGAATGGATTGATGAAGCTATCATTTGGAAACATGACATTGGAGATGAATATTTTTAACATTTGGAAGCAACCTGGAGATGATAATGATTTATAAGAAGTAGATCATATTGACGAATTAGTTTATGGTCAACTTGAATCTACTTTAAGTAAAAATGAGTTAGATGAATCTGAAGATTTGCAAATGATTTATTCTAAGGAAGAAATCACGGATGAAACAAGCACAAAAAATGTTGATGCGAATCTTTTGTCAACAGTGACAACAAATTCGACATCTGACATCACACCAATCGATGATTACTTTCCTAAGGAATCCTTACTTTCTCTTAGTCCAATGCCTTGGTATGATAAAAATATTAATTTTCTTGCTTTAGGAGATTTGCCAGCTGATTAGAGTAATCAAGACAAAGAAAAGTTTTTGACCGAAGTGAAGAATTTTTATTGTGATGACCCTAACTTATTCAAATATTGTCCTGATCAAATATTTCAAAGATTCATTCCCGATAATGAGGTAAGTAATGTTATTAAACTTTGTCATTCTGAAGCATGTGGAAGTTATTTCTCGTCAAAAAAGACAGCTACAAAAATCTTTCAAAATGGATTTTATTGGCCCACCATGTTCAAGTACACGCATGCATTCTGCAAAACTTGTGAAAATTGTCAAAAAGTTGATACTAGTCAAAAAGTTTTGTTTTATAATTCTTAACTCTATTCATTACCTAGAGAGCTAAGATCAAGGTGGAGCAATCCTTATGGGGCCTATGATGATATTGAGAATTCAATGAATGACAATGATTTTAAGGAAAATGGACATCGTTTGAAAGCTTACTTTGATAAGTTTCCTAGTGAAAATGAATCAACTGGTTGGAATGATCTTGTAGATAAAGGTTGATTATTTTGTTTTTCTCACATTGTTTTTGTGTTTCTTTTTGAGTGATTTTTGCTAGTTTCTCTCACCCCGGTTAAATGGCGGATAACGGTACTCCGTGATTTAAGTCGGTTCTTTCAGTTTCCCACAATAACTGATATCTGTGTATATATTTGTGCAATTCTTTGAATCTCTCTTCCAATTCTCATTTGAAAATGGACACTAATCTTGAAAAATTGAAAAAGTATTCACTGAATGAATCATGGAATTTACCGTGCTAGATGTACAAGATTGAGATTGTTAATGAATCATGGAATTCCTGAAGATATTCGCTGGTTGATTGAAGCAAAGGTCCGATTATCAGGTGAGTCCTCTAAGTCCTTTATTTCACACATGCCTAGAACATGTAAAAGCACTTTTGCAAAGAAACGTCGTGCAAAACGACTAGAAGTTTGTCATCGATGTGCTAGATGGACTTGTAATACACAATGTCGTTCTTTAGGAATGATATCTATAAACCGTGAAGATAAAATAATATTCATTAAGGATGGCCTGAGTAAGGAGTTTAGATAATCTTCTATGGACTCTTGAGACGCATCCTAGTGGAGATGTGCATCGTGCAATTCATGATTTATGACCACTATTTCATAAAGAACATGATCGACTTAGTCGTGGGAATCTGACTAAAAAAGACCCTGTTTGCCAATTTTTAAGAAAATTGGAT
Source organism: Populus euphratica (assembly GCF_000495115.2). Classification (NCBI taxonomy): domain Eukaryota; kingdom Viridiplantae; phylum Streptophyta; class Magnoliopsida; order Malpighiales; family Salicaceae; genus Populus; species Populus euphratica. The sequence goes on from NW_011500415.1 coordinate 117,110, forward strand.
GGGAAGCCTATCCCCGACCCATAGAGGGCGTTTAAGCCGTTCTTGGATGTAAAACTAAGGGAAGATGTGAGCCACAATCACAACTACCTGTACATACACATGCTTTTTCAAAAGTAAACAAATAAATAAATAAAGAGAGAGAGAGAGAGAGAGAGAGAGACTAAATAAATAAATAAATAGAGAGAGAGAGAGAGAGTGTGTGAGACTCTAGTTGGCCTACATATATGCAGGAGAAGATCCTCATACTCATCTCAAAGAGTTCCATATGGTTTGTGTTGGCATGAAACTGAATGAAGTTGATGAAGAACAAATTAAGTTAAAAGCTTTCTCTTTCTCTTTAAAAGGGGCAGCAAAGGCATGGCTATTCTCTATTCTCCTAGGATCTATTAGAACTTGGAATGCAATGAAGAAGATTTTCCTTGAGAAGTATTTCCCAGCATCTCGAGTTGCCAACATAAGGAAAGAAATATGTGGGATTCGGCAATCTCATGGAGAGACACTCTCCGAGTATTGGGAAAGATTTGAGCAACTATGCATTCAATGCCCTCATCATCAAATACCCGATCAGCTGCTCATTCAATATTTCTATGAAGGATTGATGCCTACTGACCATAGTATCATTGATGCTGCAAGTGGAGGTGCATTGGTGGATAAGACACTCGAGGCTGCACGCCAATTGATCTCAAACATGGCAGCTAACTCAAAATAGTTTGGCACTCGTGGAGACTTCTCCAATAAACGAGTAAATGAGGTAAGTATTTCTAACCTTGAAAATAAAGTTAATGATCTTACTTCTCTTGTACGTTCTTGGGCTTGTGGAAATGTGCAACAGGTGAAAGTTTGTAGCATATGCTCCTTACAAGGACATGCTTCGGATATGTGCCCAACAATGCAAGAAGATTACATTAAACAAGCTCATGCAATTGATGAAGCATTCAACGGACAGTCCTAGCGTAAATATGATCCCTTTTCCAACACGTACAATCCCGGATGGAGAGATCATCCCAACTTACGCTATGGCAACCCATCCCAACAAGGCAATCAAGGCCGATAGTTCCATCCCCATGGATTTCAGCCCCAACAGAATTATCAAGCAAGACAACCCCCTCCATTCACAAACTCCAATGTTACGGGGTCGTCATCTAATGATGATCTTCGTGAGATGATGAAAACTTTGGCTTCTAATATTGTTACCTTGCAACAAAATGTCATGTCTTTTCAACAGGAAACAAGGTCAAGTATTCACAACTTGGAGAAGCAAATGGGGCAAGTATCTTCAAGTGTGGGGAAATTGGAGGCACAAATGAATGGAAAATTGCCTCCCAAGCATTGAATCCAAAAGAGAATGTTAGTGCGATCATGCTGAGAAGTGGGAAAGAAATTGAAGAGAAAAGGTCAAAACAAATTGAGATGGAGGAAAAAGAAGAGATAGAAACTAAATTGAGTACAAGGAAGGAACATCATCCTTCTCTACAAACTAAAACATCGACCAACACTCCAAAGGTAACTCCTCACTCAATGAATTCCAATTTTAAAGCAATTCCACCCTTTCCTGTGAGTTCTTCTAGGTCAAAGAAAAAGGACAAAGAAAAAGAGATTTTAGAGGTTTTCAAGAAAGTAGAACTCAACATTCCTTTGCTTGATGTTATCAAGCAAATTCCCAAGTATGTCAAATTTTTAAAGGGGTTGTGTACTACCAAGAGAGCTTTCAAATTGAAAGTTCATGAAATGATAAGTATGGGTGAAGTTGTGTCTGCTGTTGTTCAAAAAATTATGCCTTTGAAGCAAAAGGACCCAAGTGCGTTTACTATCCCATGTGTTATTGGTAATGCTAGTTTCAAGAGGGCCTTGTGTGATTTAGGTGCATCCATTAGTGTTATGCCCAAATATGTTTATGATTCTCTTAGTCTTGAGCCTTTGCATAAAACTAGCATTGTAATACAACTTGCGGATCGTAGTTTGGTTTACCCACTTAGTGTGATAAAGGATGTCCTAGTCAAGATTAATATTTTGGTTATTCCATGTGACTTTTATATTCTTGATATGGAACATGATTCTTGTGATTCATCAACCAGCACTCCTATATTGTTTGGGAGACCATTCTTGAAAACTACCAACACAAAGATTGATTGTGGTAAGGATACCTTGTCTATGGAGGTAGGAGATGAAAAAATTGAATTCAATTTTCATGATGCAATGAAATATCCTTATAGCAATGTTTATTCTATCACATGCTATGACCAAATTGATAAGTGTGTGCAGCAAGTTTGTGATTTTGATTGTGAAGATGGATTAAGCATAGCTTTGAGCTATGACTATGATTTCACCAAGATAGAAGAGATGGAGAGGCACATATGTGTTCCCCAAAACATGCACGAATCAGTATTGGCCTTACAAGCTTTACAAACCGTTCCCCATGGTAATGTCTTTATTGATTTATTACTCTCACATAAAAAGCTTTTGCCATCTATTTTATAGGCCCCCAAGTTAGAATTAAAACCTTTTCTCGATAATTTGAAGTATGTATTCATTGGCGACAACAATACACTTCCCGTTATCATAGCAAAAGGTTTAACAAGTATACAAGAGGGAAAACTTGTGAAGTTGTTGTGTGATCACAAGACAGTCATTGGATGGACTTTAGCTGACATCAAGGGCATTAATCCCTCAATGTGTATGCATCACATACTATTAGAGGACAACGCAAAACCAACAAGGGAAATACAAAGGAGGTTGAACCCGCCTATCATGGAGGTAGTGAAAGCTGAAATTTTAAAACTATTAAATGCAGGAGTCATTTACCCCATCACTAACAGTAAATGGGTGGCGCCCATCCATATGGTGCCTAAAAAGACCGGAATCACATTGATGAAAAACAAAAATGATGAGTTCATTCCTACTCGCATCTCGAGTGGATGGAGAATGTGTGTTGATTACAGAAAGCTTAATCTTTCTACACGCAAAGATCATTTCCCATTACCATTCATAGATCAAATGCTTGAACGCCTAACAGGTAAGTCTTTTTATTGCTTTCTTGATGGATATAGTGGATACAATCAGATTGTTATTAATCCCGAGGATCAAGAAAAAACTACATTTACATGTCCATTTGGTACATATGCATATAAGAGAATGCCTTTTGGTCTTTGTAATGCTCCTACAACTTTTCAAAGATGCATGATGAGTATTTTTTCTAACTATGTTGAAAGAATAATCGAGGTTTTTATGGATGATTTCATGGTGTATGGTGATTCTTTAGATAAATGTCTAGAAAATTTATCTTTGATCCTAAAAAGGTGCATTGAAACAAACATTGTTTTGAACTATGAAAAGTGTTATTTTATGGTAGAACCAAGAATAGTTCTTGGGCATGTTGTGTCTTCACGTGGATTACAAGTTGATAAAGCAGATGTTATTTCATCATTGCCTTACCCCTCATGCATGAGGGAAGTTGATTAGTACTTAAAAGTGCATTTTTATCATGGTTTTATATCATCATTTTGCACTTGAAGTATCAATAACTCCTTAACCAAAGCATGTTTTATAATAATATATCTAATAATATAAGATACCTTTAATTTGTGGTAAATGTTCATTTTAAATGTAGGCCTATCACATAAATGAAAGGATTGATTGATGACTTTAAGAACTTAAATTGCAAGGATAAAGAGATGGCCAAACTTAGAAAAGAGATGTCGGTGCAATCCAAACTGGAACACTGTTCGGTAATTGGGTTATATCTGGAGCTATATATCTCAGATTTAGTTCCAATTTATATGGATGGAAAGGTAAGACATAGGCCTACAACTTTCATATGGAGTCCAAGATCTAAAAAGGCCATTTTCAAGTCCAAATTGTAGCAACAACAAAGAAGCCCGAATCTGTCTTCCAGCCCAAGAACTGTTCAGTATTTTGGTCATATCTAGAGTTCTAGAAGTCCAAATGAGCTGAATTGTTTACACAAGAAAGCTGAGACAATTGCCTACAACTTTCATGTTTGCAACTGGCTCCAATTTTGACGTTATCAATGACGTTTTGGGTAGACAAGAGAAGATAAGGATTGTCACCAAGTCAAAAGTTGGCCACCCACTTATCAATTAGTCATCAAATCAATAGTTCCCAATTTTAGCCTATAAAAGGAGGCATTTGCCATGCATTTAGGCATCTTGTTTTCCAGATCAAGATCATGCTCTTCCTTTCTCTCTTTGTATTTTTTGAAATGTTTATGCTTTGCTTTCATTAATATTAAGTTTATGCCTTTCATTTCCTTTCCTTTACTTAGTTAACTTTTATGTTCTTATTTTGTTTATCTATTTTGCTTTCTTTCATTAGGTCTAGCTAAGTTAGCTATGTCAAGGTGAAAAGGTTACACTAATGGTGTAATAATAAGTATAATGTAAACTTAATATGGACTTTAATGTTTGATACTAACATGTTTTATATTTGTTATCTTGTTCACTCTTTAATACTTTGCTTGTTAAATGACTAATCTTGATTTATGTTATATAACACTTGGTACAACAAATGCTTGGCACTTTCATAGCCCATAATGTATGGTATAACCGACACCTGAGCTATGAAAGGAACTTGATTTATTGTTAACATAAGTTATAATCATGAATGCTTGACGAGATTTACAAGTATTAGCATTAATCGAATAAGATGACTAATGTAATCATGTTAACAATATATAATCTGATTGGAACCTCCTTTGTGTGTGGTTTCCAATTCAATAATAAGAGTTTATACTATACTTGTTTGATATACCATTAGTGGAACCTCTAACCTTGACATTTGTTATTATTATTGTTTAATCCTTACATTAATTTTCCATCTCCAAGTTCTCATCATCATCTTTTTCTTCTCTTTCTTTATTATTATTATTATTACTACTACTACTACTACTATTATTATTATTATTATTAGTATTATTAGTATTACTATTATTATTATTATTATTATTATTATTATTATTATTATTGTTATTATTATTATTGTTGTTGTTGTTATTGTTATTGTTATTGTTGTTGTATTATTGTTATTTATAATTTGTACAAATAACCTCCCTGTGGTTCGACCCCGGACTTGCCGGGTTATTTATTACTTCGACACTCCTGCACTTGGGAGAAGACATCAATCTTTTAGTCGTGTCAAGTTTTTGGCGTCGTTGCCGGGGAGGTAAGTTCTTGTATAAATTATAACATTTATTTTATTTTCTCTTTTCACTTTTTTTGTATATAAATTTCTTTCTTTTCTCTTGTTTCTTCTTCTTTTGTTTTCTTCTTCCTTTTATTCTATTCCTCCACGTGCATGAGAGTGTGGTCACGTACATCAAGTGATAGACTTTGTAGGGTATCCTCATCATTTTCAGAAAATATGGCGGAAGAAGATAATCAATCACTTCATAATGAAAATAATGAGAATAACCGTGCTAAAACACTTAAAGACCACATGAATCCCACAAGAACAAGTGCACCATCATGCATAGTTTTTCCTCCCGATGCATCTCATTTTAATTTTAAACCAGGTATTATTCAACTTTTACCTTCTTTTCATGGCTTATAATTGCAAAATCCATACTTGCATTTAAGGGAATTTGAGGAGGTCTGCAATACGTATAATAATTTAAATTGTAGCATGAACACCATCAGATTAAAGCTTTTCCCTTTTTCGTTAAAAGATAAAGCTAAAACATGGCTATAAAATTTAAGACCAGGATCCATTCGTGCTTGGGATGAAATGCAACACCAGTTTTTAAAGAAGTTTTTCCCATCTCATAGAACAAACTTTTTCAAGAGAAAAATCACCACTTTCACTCAAAAACCAGGAGAAACATTTTACCAATGTTGGGATAGGTATCGAGACTTGCTTAGTACTTGCCCTCATCATGGTTTTGAAACATGGAGATTGGTTTCACATTTCTGTGAAGGGTTAACACCTAAAGATAGGCAAATGGTTGAATTGATGTGCAATGAAACTTTTGAAGATAAAGACCCTAATGAAGCAATGGAGTACTTTGACTTGTTAGCTGAAAATGCTCAAAATTGGGACACCGCAGGTACTTATGAGGCACCGAGTAAAACTCAACCTCATACATCTAGTGGAGGTATGTACAACCTTAGGGAAGATCATGACCTTCAAGCCAAGTTTGCATCTTTAGCTAAGATAGTCGAGGCACTAGAATTGAAAAAGAGTGGTCAATTAAAATCTGTTGAAAACATTGTGTGTCAAATCTGTGAAACAAATGAACACTCAACTAACGATTGTCTAATCTTGCCTTCTTTTAAGGAATGTCTCCATGAACAAGCCCATGCTTTAAACTGTTTTCAAAGGGCCAACCACAACTCATACTCACAAACATACAACCCTGGTTGGAGAAATCACCTAAATTTTCAAGAGAAAGGTAAGTTTCCATCTCAACCACAGCAAAATCCCAAGGGGCAATACAATGCAAATGCAAGTAGTTCTAGAAGTCAACACATAGATCAAGTCAAATTAGTCATCACTCTTCATAGTGGTAAGGTTATTCATAAACCAATTTTTGAACCTTGTGAGAAAGATGATGAGTCAATCTCTAAGGGTAAGGAAAGGGTTGAATCTGAACATTACAAAGAAAAGACTGATTCTCCACCAGCACTTCCATTTCCTCATGCCACGACCAATCATGAAGAAATTGGGATGAAAAAAGCATAAAAAATGTTGATGCAGATCTTTTATCAAAAGTGACAACAGATTCAACACCCGACATCACACCAATCGATGATTACTTTCCTGATGAATCTCTACTTTCTCCTATTTCAATGCCTTGGTTTGCTAAAAATATCAATTTTCTTGCTTGAGGATTTTTTCCAGCTCACTAGAGTACAAAAGACAAAAGAAAATTTTTGAGCAACGTGAAATTTTTTTATTGGGATGATGCTTACTTATTCAATTATTATCCTGATCAAATATTTCAAAGATGCATTCCCGATAATGAGGTAAGTAATGTCATTAAATTTTGTCAGTCTAAGGCACACGTGGATCATTTCTCATAAAAAAAGAGGATTGTAGAAATCTTACAAAGTAAAAATTTTCAAAAGGTGGGACTTATTTCAAAACAATTAGAGTCTTTAGATAAGTCTCACCATAGTCGAGATAAGCATCATGCAATTCATGATTTATGACTAGTATTTCATAAAGAACATGATCGACTAAGTCTTGGAAATCTGACTAAAAAAGACCCTGTTTGCCACTTTTTAAGAAAACTGGATGGGAAGCCTATCCCCGACCCATAGAGGGCGTTTAAACTGTTCTTGGATGTAAAACCAAGGGAAGATGTGAGCCACAATCACAACTACCTGTACATACACATGCTTTTTCAAAATATTGTGTTTTGTTATTTCTTATTTTTGTTTTAGTGTGTTTCAGGTTTTGTCATAAATAAATAAATAAAGAGAGAGAGAGTGTGTGAGAGACTCCAGCTGGCTTACATATAGGTGGTATGATTGCCCTTTTAATTTCTCATCTATAAAATCCTCTCTTCTTTCCCTTCATTTCTACTCAACCATACATTCATCAAATATAGAAGTGTGTAGAAATGGCAAGTTCCTCAAGTCATCAAATAAAAAGTATTTGTGTTTTCGGTGGATTTAGTCCTAGGAAAGAAAGGGAGTTTTTAGAATCAGCAAATCATCTTGGTCAGGTGCTAGCTGAAAGAAAGATTCATTTAGTGTATGGGGGAGGTAGTCTGGGGTTAATGGGAGTTGTGTCAATAGCTGCATTTTTAGGAGGTAGTCAAGTTTTAGGGGTCGTTCCCGAAGCTTTAGCACAAGGGGACATCATTGGAAAAACAATTGGAGAGGAACTTCAGGTCTCCACAATGTCGGCTCGAATGAATGCAATGTTTAACCATTAGAACAATGTCCACTCGAATGAATGCAATGTTTAACCATGTTGATGCCTTTATTGCTTTACCAGGTGGTCTAGGCACATTGGAAGAGATCTTTTATATTTCATTTGGGCCCAACTGCACATTCACCATAAACCCATAGATTTGTTAAATGTGAATGGTTATTATGATAAGTTGTTATCTTTTCTTGATCATGCTGTGGAACAGAAATTTCTAACATCTTCTACACGACAAATCATAATCTCTGCTACTAATGCTGAACAATTAATTAACCAACTACAATCTTTCATTCATGCAATTGATCTCTCTATGAGTCGCATAAATTAGTTATCTAACGAAAGTTATAAAAAGCTTAGATTAGATTTGAGTCTTCATTTGTATTTTTTTTTGTCCTTTTGTTTTATTATTGTGTTTTGTTATTTCTTATTTTTGTTTTAGTGTGTTTCAAGTTTGTCAGTGTTCATTATTTCAGGTGATATCTTCTATACCCTATCTTTATACCTTAGAACATTGAGAACAATGTCTTGTTTTGGTTGGGGGGGGGAGAGGGTAGTAGCTAAAAAAAAAAACTAACTGTGTTTTCTATTTCATAAAGCATGTGCAAAATTATTGTTACTATGATGGCAGAGTAAAGGAGATCTTTTTATGACTCTTGAGACGCATCTTAGTAACAATTCTTAATAAGGTCTATCATAATACTTCTTGAAATATTTAGGTTTACAAACTCTCGCATTATTTTCACTTAATTCTGCTCATATATTGATTCAACATGTATTCTTAAATCTTAATTTACACACACACACACACACTTTAACATATGATTGTAGGTTGCACATTGGATTATTACATTATTTATGCTCTTTTGTTAAAGGTAACAACTAAGGAAAAGGGATAGTATATAGTTTGAAAAGAAAAAAAGAAAAAAAGAAATAAAATGAAATGATGATAAGAAAAATATAGATAAGTTTGGTTTCGTAGCCTCCCAAACCTAAGCAATTAAGCCCGAAGGGGTATTTTAACACTTAATATCTTAAAGTCAACTGACTTGGGATCTATTGGCCCAACGCTTGTTACATAGGTAGAGGAGAAAAGCTTAAGGGAATCAAACATTACACTATCTACGTATCAGTATCTGCAACCCAAGTTACTAAGCTCGTAGGGGTGTCTCAACACCTAATGCCCTAAGACCAACTAGTCTGGGAGTCATTAGCTGAAAGCTTGTTATATGGGTTAAATATGCATGATGTTTTAAGTTATATGTATATATTTAAAAAAAAAAAGAAAAAAAAATCCTAACCCAAGGAAGTTAACGTTAAACATTAGAGCAAAAATTTTGTTTTCTTCTGAGAAAAGCCCTATAATTATGTGTTGATATATTGAGCACAAAAGCAAGGTTTATTAATATCTAGTTTAAGAGTTATTGAGCAGATATATAAATTTAATTAGAGTTTGTTTACCTAGATAGATTAATGGAAGTTGAATGATGACTACCTTACTTTATGGAATTTGCAAAGCATTTTTCTATTTTAATGCTTTGATTACTAGAGACTAGCAATAAACTGGTTGGGGAATGTGATTAATACTTAAAACTGCATTTTTATCAAGGTTTTATATTATCATTCTGCACTTGAAGTATCAATAACTCCTTAACTAAAGCATGTTTTATAATAGTATATCTAATAATATAAGATATCTTTAATTTATGGTAAATGTTTATTTTAAATGCAGGCCTATCACATAAATAAAAGGATTGATTGATGAATTTAAGAACTGAAATTGAAAGGACAAAGAGATGACCAAACTTAGAAAAGAGATGCCGGTGCAGTCCAAACCAGAACACTATTCCGTAATTGGATCATATATGGAGTTGTAGATCTAATATTTAAGTCCACTTTATATGGATGGAAAGATAAGACATAGGCCTACAACTTTCATATGGAGACCAAGATCTAAAAAGGTCATTTTCAAGTCCAAATTGGACCAACAACAAAGAAGTCTGAATCTGTCTTCTAGCCCGAGCACTGTTCAGTGTTTGGCCCATATCTGGAGTTCTAGAAGTTCAAATGATTTGAATTTTTTACACAAGACAACTGAGATAATTAACTACAATTTTTATGTTTTCAAGTGGCTTCAATTTTGAAGTTATCAATGACATTTTGGGCAGACAAGAGAAGATAAAGATTGTCACCAAGTCAAGAGTTGGTCATCTACTCATCAATTAGTCATCAAATCAATAGTTCCCAATTTTGGCCTATAAAAGGAGGCATTTGCCATGCATTTAGGCATCTTGGTTTCCAGATCAAGATCATGCTCTTGCTTTCTCTCTTTGTATTTTTTGTAATTTTTGTGCTTTGCTTTCATTAATATTAAGTTTATGCCTTTCATTTCCTTTCATTTCCTTAGTTAACTTTTATCTTGTTTATATTCTTATTTTGTTTATTTATTTTTCTTTCTTTCATTATGTTTAGTTAAGTTTATTATGTCAAGGTGAAAAGGTTACACTAATGGTGTAAGAATAAATATAGTGTAAACTTACTATGGACTTTAATGTTTGATACTAACATGTTTTGTATTTGTTATCTTGTTCACTCTTTAATACTTTGCTTGTTAAATGACTAATCTTGATTTATGTTGTATAACACTTGGTACAACAAATGCTTGGCACTTTTATAGTTCATACTGTATTGTATAAGCGACACTTGAGCTATGAAAGGAACTTGATTTGTTGTTAACATAAGTTATAATCATAAATGTTTGACGAGATTTACAAGTATTAACATTAATCGAATAAGACTAATGTAATCATGTTAACAATATATAATCTGATTGAAACCTCCTTTGTGTGTTGTTTCCAATTGAATAATAAGAGTTTATACTATACTTGTTTGACATACCATTAGTGGATCCTCTAACCTTGACATTTGTTATTATCATCGTTTAATCCTTACATTAATATTCCATCTCCAAGTTCTCATCTTCTTCTTCTTCTTCTCTTTTTTTTTTTATTATTATTATTATCATTACTACTACTACTATTATTTTTATTGTTATTATTGCTATTATTGTTGTTTATAATTGTTGTTTATAATTTGTACAGTTAACCTCCCTGTGGTTCGACCCCGGTCTTGTCGCGTTATTTTTTACTTCGACACTCCTGCACTTAGGAGAAGACATCAATTTTTTCATCGTGTCAATGAAACAAATCACAGATAGAAAAAAAAGAGATGTCTCATTTGATATTGGTGATTTAGTCCTTCTAAAACGCCATCCATATCGCTAGGATACAGTTTTTAAGCGTGAATACCAGAAACTTGCAAGTTGCTTCTATGGACCATATGAAATTTTGGAAAAAATTGGACCTGGTGCTTACAAACTCCATTTACAAGCAGAGTCACGTATTCATCTGATATTCCATGTCTCTCTGCTCAAACAGTACAACTCCAACACAGATGTTATCGACCACAGCACGAAGATACCATCCTTCAATAATGATGGGGAAGTTCTACTGACACCACAAGCGGTTATTAATCATCATTGGATCAAATAAGGTGCCCAAATTGTTGAAGAAAGTTTAGTCCACTAAAATCTTTACTCGTTAAGGAAGCAACATGGGTATCCACCAAACAGCTATTAAAGCTGTTTCCAGATGTAAACCTTGGGGACAAGGTTTCATATAATGGGGAGGTATTGATAAACCACATAGATCAGCCAGAGCCATTAGGCCAAATCCCAAGGTATTGATAAGCCACGTAGATTATCTAGGGCTATTAGGCCAAATCCCAAGTATATGTGTTGAAGTGAATTTTATTTTCATGTGGTATTGCATATGCCATGCAGCAATAGTTGAACGTAAACAGTATCTATATGGACATGTAGGCATGCAGAAGAGATAAAGTTTATGCTAAAGAAGAGTGGTTTCTATACAAGACTGGGTATTCTATAGTTGCAATTTATCTGTCGCTTTTATTTCAGTTTGTTATAGTTGTTGTGCTTATTATTTAGTACATGTTACTTTCAGTTTTTATAGAGTAAACTTACATCTTGAGGTACGAGCTTTTCCTTAATTTAGTGATTTTTGTACCGGTTTTGCTTATCTAAAGCAACCGAGAATTATGAAGAGGCAATCAATTAGTATTCGAATAATTGTGGAACTTTCTCACTCGAAGAGAAATAAACATTTCTCAGCAAATATTTGTTAAATATTTGTTGTACTTATCACTCAACCACACTTCTAAATGAGTTTAATGATACGACGAAAAGATTGATGTCTTCTCCCAAGTGTAGGAGTGTCGAAGTAATAAATAACCCGGCAAGACTGGGGTCGAACCACAGGGAGGTTAATTGTACAAATTATAAACAACAATTATAAACAACAACAACAATAATAATAATAATAATAATAATAATAATAATAATAATAATAATAATAATAATAAT
>NW_011500415.1:129491-148202 GCF_000495115.2 Populus euphratica
AGAAAGAGAAGAAGAAGATAATACTAGTAGTAGTAGTAATAGTAATAATAATAATAATGAAAGAGAAGAAGAAGATGATGATGAGAACTTAGAGATGGAATATTAATGTAAGGATTAAACAATGATAATAACAAATGTCAAGGTTAGAGGTTTCACTAATGGTATGTCAAACAAATATAGTATAAACTCTTATTATTCAATTGAAAACACACACAAAGAAGGTTCCAATCTTATTATAGATTGTTAACATGATTACATTAGTCATCTTATTCGATTAATGCTAATACTTGTAAATCTCATCAAGCATTCATGATTATAACTTATGTTAATAACAAATCAAGTTCCTTTCATAGCTCAGGTGTTGGTTATACCATACAGTATGGGCTATGAAAGTGCCAAGCATTTGTTGTACCAAGTGTTATTCAACATAAATCAAGAGTAGTCATTTAACAAGCAAAGTATTAAAGAGTGACCAAGATAACAAATATAAAACATGTTAGTATCAAACATTAAAGTCCATATTAAGTTTACACTATACTTATTCTTCCACCATTAGTGTAACCTTTTCACCTTGACATAATAAACTTAGCTAGACATAATGAAAGAAAGGAAAATAAATAAACAAAATAAGAACATAAATAAGATAAAATTTAAACAAGTAAATGAAAGGAAATGAAAGGCATAAACTTGATATTAATGAAAGCAAAGCATAAACATTACAAAAAATACAAAGAGAGAAAGCAAGAGCATGATCTTGATCTGGAAACCAAGATGCCTAAATGCATGGCAAATGCCTCTTTTTATAGGCCAAAATTGGGAACTATTGATTTGATGACTAATTGATGAGTGGGTGACCAACTCTTGACTTGGTGACAATCCTTATCTTCTCTTGTCTGCCCAAAATGTCATTGATAACGTCAAAATTGGAGCCACTTGAAAACATGAAAGTTGTAGGAAATTGTCTCATCTTTCTTGTATCAACAATTCAGCTCATTTTGACTTCTAAAACTCCAGATATGGCCAAAATACTGAACAGTGCTCGGGCTAGAGCACAGATTTGGGCTTCTTTGTTGTTGCTACAATTTGGACTTGAAAATGGTCTTTTTAGATCTTGGGCTCCATATGAAAGTTGTAGACCTATGTCTTACCTTTCGATCCATATAACGTAGACCTAAATCTAAGATCTATAGCTCTAGATATGACCCAATTACCGAATAGTGTTCCGGTTTGGATTGCACTGACATCGCTTTTCTAAGTTTGGCCATCTCTTTATCCTTTCAATTTCAGTTCTTAAATTCATCAATCAATCCTTTCATTTATGTGATGGGCCTACATTTAAAATGAACATTTACCATAAATTAAATGTATCTTATATTATTAGGTATATTATTATAAAACATGCTTTAGTTAAGGAGTTATTGATACTTCAAGTGCAAAATGATGATATAAAACCTTGATAAAAATACACTTTTAAGTACTAATCATACCCCCCAACCAGCTTATTACTAGTCCCTAGTAATCAAAGCGTTAAAATAGAAAAACAATTTGCAAATTCCACAAAGCAAGGTATTCATCATTTAACTTCCATTAATCTATTCAGATAAACAAACTCTCATTAAATTTATATACCTGCTCAATAGCTCTTAATAAGATATTCATAAACCTTTCTTTTGTGCTCAATGTATCAACACATAATTATGGGGCTTTTCTTGGAAGAAAACAAATTTTTTGTTCTAATGTTTAAGGTTAACTTCCTTGGGTTGGGATTATTATTTTTGTCTTCTTTTTTTTTTAATATATATACATAAAATTTAAAACACCATGCATCTTTAACCTATGTAACGAGCTTTCAACTAATGACTCTCAGACTAGTTGGTCTTAGGGCATTACGTGTTAAGACACCGCTACGAGCTTAGTAACTCGGGTCGCAGATACTGATATGTTGATAGTGCAATGTTTGATTCCCTTAAGCTTTTCTCCTCAACCCATGTAACAAGCGTTGGGCCAATAGCTCCCAAGTCAGTTGACTTTAGGGTATTAGGTGTTAAAACACCCCTTCGGGCTTAATTGCTTAGGTTAGGGAGGCTACGAAACCAAATTTATCTACATTTTTATTATTATCATTTTTTTTTCTTTTTTTTCTTTTTTTTAATTATATACTATCATTTTCCCTTAGTTGTTACCTTTAACAAAAGAACATAAATAATGTAATAATCCAATATGCAACCCATAATCATATGTTTAAGTGTGTGTGTGTAAATTAAGGTTTAAGAATGCGAGAGTTTGTAAATCTGAATATTTCAAGAAGTATTATAATAGACCTTGTTAAGAATGGTTACTAAGATGCGTCTCAAGAGTCACTTTAACAAAAGAGCTCCTTTACTCTGTCATCCTAGTAACAACAATTATGCATATGCTTTATGAAATGGAAAACAAATTTCTTTTTTTTATCAACTACTACTCTCTCCCCCCAACTAAAACGAGACATTGTCCTCAATGTTCTAAGGTAGAAAGATAGAGTATAGAAGATATCACCTGAAATAACGAACACTAACAAACCTGAAACACACTGAAACAAATATAAGAACAACAAAACACAATAATAAAACCAAAAGACACAAAGATTCACAAATGAAGGCTTAAATCTAATTTAAGCTTTTTACGGCTTTCCTTAGATGACCAATTTATGCGACTCATGGAGGGATCAATCACAGGAATGAAAGATTGTAGTTGGTCAATCAATTGTTCAACAGTAGCAGCAGAGATTATGATTTGTCGTGCAGAAAATGTTAGAAATTCCTGTTCCACAACATGATAAAAAAAGACAACAACTTATCATAATAACCATTAACATTTAACAAACCTATGGGTTTATGGTGAATGTGCAGTTGGGCCCAAGAGGAAATATGAAAGATCTCTTCCAATGTGCCTAGACCACCTGGTAAAGAAATGAAGGCATTAGCATGGTTAAACATTGCATTCATTCGAGTCGACATTGTGGAGACCTGAAGTTCCTCTCCAATTGTTTTTCCAATGATGTCCCCTTGTGCCAAAGCTTGACCTGAAGTTCCTCTCTAATTGTTTTTCCAATGATGTCCCCTTGTGCTAAAGCTTCAGGAACAACCCCCAAAACTTGACTACCTCCTAAAAATGCAGCTATTGACACACCTCCCATTAACCCAAGACTACCTCCCCCATACACTAAATGAATCTTTCTCTCAGCTAGCACCTGACCAAGATGATTTGCTGATTCTAAAAACTCCTTTTCTTTCCTAGGACTAGCTCCACCGAAAACACAAATACTTTTTATTTGATGACTTGAGGAACTTGCCATCTCTACACACTTCTATAATTGATGAATATATGGGTTAAGTGCAAATGAAGAGAAGGAAGAGAGGATTTTATAAATGAGAAATTAAAAGGGCAATCATACCACCTATGTGTAGGTCAGTTGGAGTCTCACACACTCTCTCTCTTTTTATTTATTTATTTATTTATTTTTAAAAAAGCATGTGTATGTACAGGTAGTTGTCATTGTGACTCACATCTTCATTTGGTTTTACGTCCAAGAACGGCTTTAACGCCCTCTATGGGTCAAGGATAGGCTTCCCATCCAGTTTTCTTAAAAACTGGCAAACAGGGTCTTTTTTAGTCAGATTCCCAAGACTAAGTCGATCATGTTCTTTATGAAATAGTGGCCATAAATGATGAATTGCACGATGCACATCTCCACTAGGATGCGTCTCAGGAGTCAATAGAAGATTATCTAAAGACTCCTTACTCAGGCCATCCTTAATGAATTGTATTTTATCTTCACGGTTTATAGATATCATTCCTAAAGAACGACATTGTGCATTACAAGTCCATCTAGCACATCGATGACAAACTTTCAGCCGTTTTGCACAACATTTCTTTGCAAAAGTGCTTTTACTTGTTCCAAACATGTGTGAAATGAAGGAGTTAGAGGACTCACCTGATAACCGAACCTTTGCTTCAATCAACCAGTGAATATCTTCATGAATTCCATGATTCATTAATAATCTCAATCGTGCACATCTAGCATGGTAAATTTTTGTAATCGCATTTTGAGGTAGAGCGGAAAATACTTTTTCAATTTTTCAAGATTATTGTCCATTTTCAAATGAGAATTGGAAGAGAGATTCAAAGAATTGCACAAATATATACACAAATATCAGTTATTGTGGGAAACTGCAAGAACCAACTTAAGTCACGGAGTACCGTTGTCCGCCATTTGACTAGGGTGAGAGAAACTAGCAAAAATCACTCAAAAAGAAACACAAAAACAATGTGAGAAAAACAAAATAATCAACCTTTATCTACAAGATCATTCCAACCAGTTGATTCATTTTCACTAGGAAAATTATCAAAGTAAGCTTTCAAACGATGTCCATTTTCCTTAAAAACATTGTCATTCATTGAATTCTCAATATCACAGGCCCCATAAGGATTATTCCATCTTGATCTTAGCTCTCTAGGGAATGAATAGAGTTGAGAATTATAAAATAAAACTTTTTTACCAGTGTCAACTTTTTGACAATTTTCACAAGTTTTGCAGAATGCATGTGTGTCCTTGAACATGGTGGGCCAACAAAATTCATTTTGAAAGATTTTTATAGCTGTCTTTTTTGACGAGAAATAACTTCCACATGCTTCAGAATGACAAAGTTTAATGACACTACTTACCTCATTGTCGGGAATGAATCTTTGAAATATTTGACCAGGACAATATTTGAATAAGTTAGGGTCATCACAATAAAAGTTCTTCACTTCGTTCAAAAACTTTTCTTTGTCTTGGGTACTCCAATCAGCTGGCAAATCTCCTAAAGCAAGAAAATTGATATTTTTATCATACCAAGGCATTGGACTAAGAGAAAGTAAGGATTCGTTAGGAAAGTAATCATCGATTGATGTGATATCAGATGTCAAATTTGTTATCATTGTTGACAAAAGATTCACATCAATATTTTTTATGCTTTTTTCATCCGTGATTTCTTCCTCAGAATAAATCATTTGCAAATCTTCAAATTCATCCAACTCATTTTTACTTAAAGTAGATTCAAGTTGATCATAAACTAATTCATCAATATGATCTACTTTTTGTAAATCATTATCTTCTCCAGGTTGTTTGCAAATGTTGAAAATATTCATCTCCAATGTCATGTTTCCAAATGATAGCTTCATCAGTCCATTCTTACAATTAATCAATGCGTTAGAAGTTGCAAGAAACGGACGTCCTAAAATAACAGGAAATGAATTACATACTTCAACAGGTTATGTGTCCAGGACAATAAAATCCACAGGATAAATGAATTTATCGACTTGTACTAACACGTCTTCAATTATTCCTCTAGGCACTTTTACAGATCTATTGGCAAGTAAAAGAGATATAGAAGTTGGTTTTAACTCACATAGATTGAGACTCTGAAAAACTGAATATGGAAGTAAATTCACACTAACACCAAGATCAAGTAAGGCTCTTTCAATTTTTTGTTCTCCACTAAAGCAAGAAATTGTAGGACAACTAGGGTCTTTATATTTCAAAGCATTATTATTCTGAAGAATGACACTTATTTGTTCTGCTAAAAAGGCTTTCTTTTTCACATTTAGTTTCCTCTTCACAGTGCATAGATCTTTTAAAAATTTAGCATAGAAAGGAACCTATTTAATAGCATCCAACAAAGGTATATTGATCCTTACCTGTTTGAAAATTTCAAAAATTTCAGAGTTGTGATTGACTTTCATTTGTTTGGTCATGGCTTGAGGAAATGGAAGTGCTGGGAAAGAATCAGTCTTTTCTTTGCAATTTTCAGATTCAACCTCTTCCTTACCCTTAGAGATTGACTCATCATCTTTCTCATAAGGTTCAAGAGAGGGTTTTTCAATAACCTTACCACTGCACAGAGTAGTGACTGATTTGACTTGATCCATGTGTTGGCTTCCGGAACTACTTGCATTTGCATTGTATTGCCCCTTGAGATTTTGTTGTGGTTGAGATGAAAACTTACCTTTCTCTTGGAAACTGAGAGCAGATGTTAATTTTGCAAGAGTATCTTTAAAATCTGTCATGTTTTGAGCAAGTTGAGTATTGATTGTCTCTTGCTTTTTAATGAATGCATGCAATGTTTCCTCAAGATTTCTTCTAAGAGGTGGAGCATAAGGAGGTGCATATCCATGAGAATTTTGGAAATTATGGTGTGCTTGAAATGGTGGTTGTGAAGTTTATGCATTGTTGTTCTCACTCTTCCAACTAAAGTTTGGGTGATTTCTCCAACCAGGGTTGTATGTTTGTGAGTATGGGTTGTAGTTGACCCTTTGGAAACTGTTTAAAGCATCGGCTTGTTCATGGAGACATTCCTTAAAAGAAGGCAAGGTTGGACAGTTACTGGTTAAGTGTTCATTTGCTTCACAGATTTGACACACAATGTTTTCAACAGATTTTAATTGACCACTCTTTTTCAATTCTAGTGCCTCAACTTTTCTAGCTAAAGATGCAAACTTGGCTTGAAGGTCATGATCTTCCCTAAGGTTGTACATACCTCCACTAGATGTATGAGGTTGAGTTTTACTCGGTGCCTCATAAGTACCCGCGGTGTCCCAATTTTAAGCATTTTCAGCTAACAAGTCTAAGTACTCCATTGCTTCATCAGGATCTTTATCTTTAAAAGTTCCATTGCACATCAATTCAACCATTTGCCTATCTCTAGGTGTTAACCCTTTATAAAAATGTGAAACCAATCTCCATGTTTCAAAACCATGATAAGGGCAAGTACTAAGCAAGTCTCGATACCTATCCCAACATTGGTAAAATGTTTCTCCTCGTTTTTGAGTGAAAGTGGTGATTTGTCTTTTGAAAGAGTTTGTTTTATGAGATGGGAAAAACTTCTTTAAAAATTGTTATTGCATTTCATCCCAAGCACGAATGGATCCTGGTCTCAAATTTTGTAGCCATGTTTTAGCTTATCTTTTAATGAAAAAGGAAAAAGCTTTAATCTGATGGTATTCATGTTAGAATTTAAATTATTATATGTGTTGCAGACCTCCTCAAATTCCCTTAAATGCAAGTATGGATTTTCCAATTCTAAGCCATAAAAAGAAGGTAAAAGTTGAATAATGTTTGGTTTAAAATTAAAATGAGATGCATCGGGAGGAAAAACTATGCATAATGGTGCACTTGTTCTTGTGGGATTCATGTGGTATCTAAGTGTTCTAGCACAATTATTCTCATTATTCTCATTATGAAGTGATTGATTATCTTCTTCGGCCATATTTTCTGAAAATGATGAGGATACCCTACAAAGTCTACCACTTGATGTACGTGACCGCACTCTTATGCACGTGTAGGAATAGAATAAAAGGAAGAAGAAAATAAAAGAAGAAGAAACAAGAGAAAAGAAACAAAGTTATATAAAAGAAAAGTGAAAAGAGAAAATAAAATAACTACTATAATTTATACAAGAACTTACCTCCCCGGCAACGGCGCCAAAAACTTGACACGACGAAAAGATTGATGTCTTCTCCCAAGTATAGGAGTGTTGAAGTAATAAATAACCCGGCAAGACCGGGGTTGAACCACAGGGAGGTTAATTGTACAAATTATAAACAACAATTATAAAACAACAATAACAACAACAACAATAGTAATAATAATAACAATAATAATAATAATAATAATAATAATAAAAGAGAAGAAGAAGAAGATGATGAGAACTTAGAGATGGAATATTAATGTAAGGATTAAACAATGATAATAACAAATATCAAGGTTAGAGGTTCCACTAATGGTTTGTCAAACAAATATAGTATAAACTCTTATTATTCAATTGAAAACCACACACAAAGGAGGTTCCAATCTGATTATAGATTATTAACATAATTACATTAGTCATCTTATTCGATTAATGTAATACTTGTAAATCTCGTCAAGCATTCATGATTATAACTTATGTTAACAACAAATCAAGTTCCTTTCATAGCTCAGGTGTCGGTTATACCATACTTATGGGCTATGAAAGTATCAAGCATTTGTTGTACCAAGTGTTATTCAACATAAATCAAGAGTAGTCATTTAACAAGCAAAGTATTAAAGAGTGTATAAAACATCTTAGTATCAAACATTAAAGTCCATATTAAGTTTACAATATACTTATTCTTACACCATTAGTGTAACATTTTCACCTTGACATAATAAACTTAGCTAGACATAATGAAAGAAAGGAAAATAAATAAACAAAATAAGAACATAAATAAGATAAAATTTAAACAAGTAAATGAAAGGAAATGAAAGGCATAAACTTGATATTAATGAAAGCAAAGCATAAACATTATAAAAAATACAAAGAGAGAAAGCAAGAGCATGATCTTGATCTGGAAACCAAAATGCCTAAATGCATGGCAAATGTCTATTTTTATAGGCCAAAATTGGGAACTATTGATTTGATGACTAATTGATGAGTGGGTGACCAACTCTTGACTTGGTGACAATCCTTATCTTCTCTTGTCTACCCAAAACGTCATTGATAAGGTCAAAATTGGAGCCACTTAAAAACATGAAAGTTGTAGGAAATTGTCTCATCTTTCTTGTATAAACAATTCAGCTCATTTTGACTTTTAGAACTCCAGATATGGCCAAAATACTGAATAGTGCTCGGGCTAGAGGAAATAAAAAGAAAGAGAGAGGGGAGAGAAGGGGTAGCAGCTAGAAGTTGAGAAACACAAATTCTCTCCTCTACAAACCCAAAAAAAAAGATCATGCTCTCTTCATTCTTTAAGAGTAGTTGTTCAATAGTTATGCAAGGCTAAGCTCTTTTTTTAGTTGCAAGGACACAACAATCCTTCGGATTTCAAGAACCGTGAGATTTATTCTTTCTTTTATTTTTAGTTTATATTATGAATGAGTATAATTGTTTTTCTATGCATATTTTCTATAATTGTTGTTGATAATTGCTAGAGCGGAACTCTAAGTTATTATTGTGAACAATTTATTGCTAAGTTTGATATCAAAACTGGAGTTGTGATGTATGAACTTGTGAAGCAACTAAGCTTGATAATTATGGCGGAACTACATTATTAAACTTAGGGAGAACACTCAGATATCTAGTTATTAGGGCTGCCATTGAACTAAATCATTAATGCGGACATTGTGATTGTTTGCTGGTTAGGGTTGGTTATACGGCAGATCCGTTAATTAACCAACATTAAGAAAAGATAAAAATTCAAAATATAAATTGTAGTTTTATTTCAAGGATCGGTTCTAATTTCCGTTGGTGGATGTGTGCTTGCAACCAAGGTTTGTTTTCTTGATAAATTTTGATTTCAATTGATTTTGTTTGCTAGTTTAATTTCTTCCATAGTTTAGATCATCATAAATCAAAACCCTCAAATTGCATAACGTATAGCATAAAAATCTGAACTAAATCTTCCTTGTGGGATTGACCCCTTGCTTACTCTATACTATCTTGTGTGTTGTGTTTTAAGCTAGGGTAATTAATTTGTGCGATCACGACATCGCAACACTGAACAACATGTTTTACGAGGGAGGATCTGTTTTCCCCTTTCAAAAAGGAAAAATGTTTCTCATAAGACACTAATTCATATAACATGAAAAAATAACTAAGTTAGCATAAGATTGGTAGTCAAACTATGCGTTAATGTTTCATATATAGATTAGCATATAGGGCAAAGCAGTTGATGAGCACTTTATCTATACAAGAAATGATCTTCCTCATGGTGCATAAAGTATTATTAGCAATGGACTAATCCAGCTAGATGTCCTCTTTGATATTCTGTTTTTATTTTTCTTAATTTTTGAAGTATGGATCTATGTATCTAGCTAGATCTTTTTTTTTTCCTAACCATCTTTATTTAGTTATTTTTAATATATTTTCTCCATTTTCATTCAAAAAAATGAGAACTAAATTAAAGAAAACCCAACATGAACTTGCTAACCCTGCCATGTATATATAGAAAGAGAGAGAGAAAAGAAGAGATCCACTAAAAGGATACATGCATGCAAGCAACTAACTTTGGTCGAAGGGACAAAAAACACCACCCATCGATGATGTTACATGTACTCATATGCAGTAATACGACCTGATACGCCCTCTCTTTATATATATGCATAGCCTAGTTTTAATGATAGTCCTGGGAAGTGATCTGAAGTACCATGAGCTAGCTTTTCTATTTCACTTAATGCTTTGATAATTCTTTCATAAAGTAATAGAACGAATGAAACCAACCAAGATCAAAACTATGTCCCAATCATTTCATTGGTTGGGTAGATTTTGTTGGTAGGGCTTTCAACTTTGATATGTCCTTTGTTCAGGAAAAAAAGAAAAAAAGAAAAAAAAGGGAAGTTTTGAGGCTATAGGAACAAGAGAAGCTTTCCAACTAGGAGGATTTGATGTTAAAGATGGGTAAAAAAAAAAAGAGTTGGGATTTGGTATGTGCTTGCTATCTTAAACAATCAAGTTGAGAGAGCAGTAATGCATATTATCACACAGGGGTGATATTTTTACCATCTGCAACAAGTTAACAATAGGCAAACATGCACGAGGGTTTATATATATATATATATATATATATATATATATATATATATATAAACCCTCGTGCATGTTTGCCTATTGTTAACTTGTTGCAGATGGTAAAAATATCACCCCTGTGTGATAATATGCATTACTGCTCTCTCAACTTGATTGTTTAAGATAGCAAGCACATACCAAATCCCAACTCTTTTTTTTTTTACCCATCTTTAACATCAAATCCTCCTAGTTGGAAAGCTTCTCTTGTTCCTATAGCCTCAGAACTTCCCTTTTTTTTCTTTTTTTCTTTTTTTCCTGAACAAAGGACATATCAAAATTGAAAGCCCTACCAACAAAATCTACCCAACCAATGAAATGATTGGGACATAGTTTTGATCTTGGTTGGTTTCATTCGTTCTATTACTTTATGAAAGAATTATCAAAGCATTAAGTGAAATAGAAAAGCTAGCTCATGGTACTTCAGATCACTTCCCAGGACTATCATTAAAACTAGGCTATGCATATATATAAAGAGAGGGCCTATCAGGTCGTATTACTGCATATGAGTACATGTAACATCATCGATGGGTGGTGTTTTTTGTCCCTTCGACCAAAGTTAGTTGCTTGCATGCATGTATCCTTTTAGTGGATCTCTTCTTTTCTCTCTCTCTTTCTATATATACATGGCAGGGTTAGCAAGTTCATGTTGGGTTTTCTTTAATTTAGTTCTCATTTTTTTGAATGAAAATGGAGAAAATATATTAAAAATAACTAAATAAAGATGGTTAGGAAAAAAAAAA
This sequence comes from Populus euphratica, assembly GCF_000495115.2. Classification (NCBI taxonomy): domain Eukaryota; kingdom Viridiplantae; phylum Streptophyta; class Magnoliopsida; order Malpighiales; family Salicaceae; genus Populus; species Populus euphratica. Next base: position 140,833 of record NW_011500415.1, read on the forward strand.
GATCTAGCTAGATACATAGATCCATACTTCAAAAATTAAGAAAAATAAAAACAGAATATCAAAGAGGACATCTAGCTGGATTAGTCCATTGCTAATAATACTTTATGCACCATGAGGAAGATCATTTCTTGTACAGATAAAGTGCTCATCAACTGCTTTGCCCTATATGCTAATCTATATATGAAACATTAACGCATAGTTTGACTACCAATCTTATGCTAACTTAGTTATTTTTTCATGTTATATGAATTAGTGTCTTATGAGAAACGTTTTTCCTTTTTGAAAGGGGAAAACAAATCATCCCTCGTAAAACATGTTGTTCAGTGTTGCGATGTCGTGATCGCACAAATTAATTACCCTAGCTTAAAACACAACACACAAGATAGTATAGAGTAAGCAAGGGGTCAATCCCACAAGGAAGATTTAGTTCAGATTTTTATGCTATACGTTATGCAATTTGAGGGTTTTGATTTATGATGATCTAAACTATGGAAGAAATTAAACTAGCAAACAAAATCAATTGAAATCAAAATTTATCAAGAAAACAAACCTTGGTTGCAAGCACACATCCACCAACGGAAATTAGAACCGATCCTTGAAACAAAACTACAATTTATATTTTGAATTTTTATCTTTTCTTAATGTTGGTTAATTAACGGATCTGCCGTATAACCAACCCTAACTAGCAAACAATCACAATGTCCGCATTAATGATTTAATTCAATGGCAGCCCTAAGAACTAGATATTTGAGTGTTCTCCCTAAGTTTAATAATGTAGTTCCGCCACAATTATCAAGCTTAGTTGCTTCACAAGTTCATACATCACAACTCCGGTTTTGATATCAAACTTAGCAATAAATTGTTCACAATAATAACTTAGAGTTCCGCTCTAGCAATTATCAACAACAATAATAGAAAATATGCATAGGAAAATTTCTTCATGAAACCTGATTGCTTGCAGAATTTAGTTGTTATCTTTGAAAACTCATATCTCCTTCATCTGACATCTTTTTTTACTGAACTTTGGAGCGTTTATAGAACTTTGAGTTAAGAATCCAAAAAAATTGAGTTTACATAAATTAGACTTCTATAGCTCTAGATATTGAATTTTGAATAGACAAAGGTCAATAGTGGCGGAATACAAGATTTGACTTTGAAGGATGTGATTTCCATGATCTTTCTCTTTTTATTTTTCTTGCATTACATTTCTAGAAAGGTATGGATTTTAGCTTTTTAGTGCCACTAGAATCACTTTATTTTGATCTATAGAACTCACGCTCTGTACAAAACATCGACTAAACATCAAATCTGTCAATTATCTCCAATTTACTCCTTTTTGCATTTTTCATCTAAAAGTGCCTTCAAAACATAAAATAAAGAATATCAAGGCATTTTACATATAAAACATGGATAAAATATTAGGTAAATGTGGATGAAACTATCGAATAATATGGTTACATCATTCAGGTTGATTGAAAAATAAATTTTACTGACTGATTTTCAACAAGTTTCACCAAACATAAGAACATTTATAAAAAAAAACTCTAATTATATGACACTAATTCATATAACATAAGAAAATATTATCCTTTAGAGTAAGATAAGATATATGCGACGAACAACAACATCAAAGTTTCTATCCCCATTTCTATATTAATTTCCATATGTTATATAATTTCATTTGCTTTGCCAGATCATATAGTTTTTTTTCAATTAAATTATTACTGGATTTCCTAAAATTTCTTTAGCAAATCTCAAAAGAAATCACCAATCTATAGGAGATTATCAATTAGGTCACCAACCGTCTTTTTTTTTTCTTTTATCTTGATTAAGTCCCTAGTATATGAATAATATCTCAGTCAAATCTCTCCACCAATTGTAACTAGCAAAATGTATACTCTAATCTCATAAGAATATCTGTAATACTTATTCCTACATTAGGGGAGACAGGTTGGGCAGTAAAGATGTTCCAACAGTAATATTCTTTAACCAAGATGGCAGTTTAACAGAAGAAGAAACTCCACTCATACACAATCTGCAACTATTAGATTCAGATGAAACTCAGCTAAATTTCCCTGAAGGAAAGTATAGAACTAGTTTTAAGTTTTGGTGTGTTAGAAACAAATCTATCAAATATACGAAGAGAATCCAATTACTTATGGAAAGTTATCTATTTGTTGTTTATTTGTATATAAACACCTCTGTCTATTATAAATAAGGAAATCAATAAAAGAATTCTCAATTCACGGAAGTTCTTTTACAATTTTTCTCTATTTAAAGATTTCTTTTAAAACAAAATTACAATGGACATAGTGACGAGGAGTTGGATATGGTTTGAATGAGTCACTTCTACATGTTTTATTTTAACTTAACCTGGTCCTGAATCAACCTAATATAATAAAAAATATCTTCTTTCGATTGTATAGCCTAAGATTCAACAAATGCCTTAATTATAGGGAAAAAAGAAAAAAAATTCAAGTTAAAGATATAGCCCTACCAACCTAACTTTAGCCTCACAACCACTCCTTGAAGGATCATCTAATTTGCCATATTTTTGACATCTATTAATAAATTTCATGCTTCATTTTTATCCAAAGAAAATTTACACCTGTACCCATACCTACAATCACATTTTAAATAATATAATTCAATTAATTAAATTTTAAATTTATTTTTTTAAAATTACTTGTTTAAATCTTATTATTAAAAACTTATATAATTATTAATTTCAGAACTCATGAAATTAATAAAAAAACACATAAATTAATCCAAATATCTATATTAATTAAAAATAATAATCATATTTTAATCTAAGCCAGCTCACTTAATTTAGCCCTTATAATCTTTAATACCAAAGTGCTAATCTTGTTTGTACCTTTTTTTAAGCTCGACCGTGATCACGATATATTATAAATCTTCTTACTACTTTCCATCAAAATAAATTGATATAATATTCTTTTCTTCATTAGTGGTTAACGAGAGATCAACTCACATATTAAATAAATAAAAATAATTAAATAATATATAGACCATCAGACAAACTTTTCAAAGTTCTGTCTAAATAAAATGTAAAAAAACTTCGCAAAGTAGAGAAAAATATGTATTATAAGCAGCCAGACAAGCACTTTTAGCTCCATTCAATAACAGCAGCTATATTTTAACTCTAATATTCACATTTCTTCGAACTTTTGTTGGATTTCTGGAAACGCTCCAAATCTAGCTTCAGATTTCTTGCTTATGTCGGTGTTTTCTTTTAGGAAACTTTTGGTGTTAAGTTCGCCATCGACGTTTGACAGGTTAAGTTAATTACACGCTGCTGCTCTTTGCGTTACAATGACCGCACCACCTTCGATTTAGTAAACCAACGATAGCCATGGACCCTTGATTAAAATACCACATCTCATAATCTCTCTCTCTCTATTCATGTTATGCTAATGATCAAATCATTTTTTTTTAATGTAATAAAAAAATTTAGATTATAAAGAATTAGTTGACAGTTTTATTAATCCAATGTAACATGCTAATTTTAAAATATCATGATTTTTTATTTAACTTAAATTTAAAATTAAACTATTTAAAAATTATATAGAAATAACTTAATCGACTTGATTGGTAAGCATCCCAGTAAAAAAAATCAAAGGAAGAAATTCAAAAATCATGATGAAATTAACATAAAAACCTTACGATTCAACTTTTTATATAACCTGAATTTAAAATTAAATTATATGAGAGTTGTTTTAAAGTGACCTAATCAACTTTGCTGCTATAAAGACAACTTAACCAATATGTAATAAAAACTAGAGGATAAAATTAAGAAAAAAATAAAATTAACATAAAAAACCTTTTGATCTAATTTCTTACCTTGCATGGGTTAAAAAACTTTTTGATCTAATTTCTTACCTTGCATGGGTTTAAAACTAAACTTTATGCGGGTTTTCTTGATATGATTTAGTCAACTTAATTGGTTTAAAGACAGCCTAATCAACTGATAAAAAAATTTTAAGGATAAAATTATAAAAAATTATAAAAAAAATCTTTTGACCTAATTTTTTCTTAACTCAAGTTTAAAATTAAATTGTGTGAGAATTATATTGATATAATTCAGTAAACTTAAACCATTAAAAAATAACCTAAACAACTATTAAAAAAATTCAATGATAAAATTAATATAAAAAAGAAAAGGGATATAAAAAAAGCATAAAAACTGAATCGATAAAAAAAAGCTTCAATATTCATATAAAATAGTAAAGCTCAATAAAAAAATCTAAATTATTTTAAAATAATAGTGTATATAAAAAGAAATTTTCAAAATTAATATATTAGTTTAATTAGATATGAATTATCTATCTAACCCTTTAATTAATTTTTTTCTGGTATAGAGAAGTTGTGGAGAGAAATTTTCAAAATATATTAACTTATTTTGATATATATGAATGATATGTCTAACCCTTTAATTAATTTCTTCTATCTAACTCCTTAGTTGAAAAAAATATCGATAGAACAAAACTAGTTAAAAGATATCTACACTAATAAATAAATAATCTATCATCCCACAAATCCATATCAACCAATAATTGGAAGACATATATAATACATAAAAAATAATTCCAAAATTGTGTCCAGTGTAATTTTATTTTTGGGTTTTAAGTCTTCCTTTTAATAAAAAATTATATAGAAAAAAAAATTTATTTGATAAGAGAGACAAACTTTGAAAAACATTGCTACCCTCTTCTTTTTCTTCATGATTTTTTTATATATTATTATATGCCATAGCTTTGAAAAAAGAAATGCAATTAAATTAATTAGTAGCCGTTGGTGTGTGCTAATTAAATTAATTTCTGGTTCAATAAAGTAAGCAGGAATTGCGTGGTCACTGATAGTTGATCAACTTGTCCAAATTTTAATGGAACCATGACCATCTTGCACCGTCCTGTGAAAACGATTGGCTTCATAGTGATCCATAGTGAGCAAGGCAATTTTTATAATTATCATTACCCAAGTAAACATAGATTAAAGGGTATTGATACATAAATTATCTAGTTCTTGTATTTTTCCAAATTTTTTATTAAGGTTTTTTTTTTTCCAATGATTAAGTCCTTTTCACTTTTCATTTTGTTTTATATGGTTCCATTGTGCCTATTTAGTATTGTGTTTCCAATTATGTATAAGTGCATTTTGAAAGTGTGTTTGCCTTGAAAAAACTTCAAATTGATATATTTTTAAGTATTTTTTTGATAATTTTGATGTTCTCAATTCAAAAACAAAAACAAATAAAAAATAACAAATGATTTTGATATATTTCTAAATAAAAAATACTTTTAAATAACACATGAAAAAGATTTGTTTGGTCAAAAAAATATGAACAAAACTTCTAAGAATTAAAGGAAAGACTCCCACTTCAATGTTAGCTCTTCTTTCAGGGATAGAAGAATTTATTGTGTATAGTGATGCTTCTAAGAGCGGTCTAAGATATGTATTAATGCAACCTAAAAGAGTAATCTCTTCTATCTTAAGACAGCTAAAGCCACTTGATGTAAATTATCCAGTACATTATTTAGAACTTGCAGCGGTGGTGTTTGCCCTATAGGCATGAAAGCATTATTTGTATGGGTCACAGGTCCAAATCTTTACCATAAGAGTTTGGAGTATTTAATGTCGTAAAAAGAGTTAAACATGTGCAAATGAGATGAGTGGAATTGATAAAGGATTATGATTGTGTGATTGACAATTATTTTGGTAAGGCTAATATAATAGCAAATGCTTTAAGCGAAAAGAAAATATGATGGTAAATGATGTGGAGTTTAAAGAACTAATGAGATTAGTAGAATTGAAGAAGATGAGTCTACAACTAAGTGAAGGGCCTACGAGGTCACTATTAGGTCAAATTAAAATCTGATTTGTACTTCAAGACAACATCCTGTAGGCTCAGTAGACGAATGAGAAAATAAGGAAGATAAAAGAAAAGGTGAATCAGCGCATGAAAACACCTTTTCAAATCTTACCAAAAAGGTTAGTGGTAATGGGCAAACAAATTTATTTGCCTAAAGATAAGACACTAAAAGATGAGGTGTTAAGAGAACCCATGAATCTTGATTTGCAACGCATTTTGAAAGTACCAATATGTATAAAGACTTGAAAGGACACTATTGGTGGCCTAAAACGAAAAGATAAATAGTAGAATTTTTGTCAAACTAAGGAATCTGTCAGCAAGTAAAGGTAAAAATTAGGTGCTAGTATCAACTGTGTCAAATCCAAGGTTCACATCGAGGTTATGGCCAAGTCTATAATTAAAATTTAGGACTAAAGTGAAACTAAGTACAACATTTCACCTTTAGAAGGATGGTCAGTCTAAAAAAACTATTTAGACTTTTAAAGATCTTCTAAACTCATTTGTGTTGGAGTTTAGGGGAATTTAGGAAGATCTTTTGCCATTTATAGATTTTACATATAATAATAACCACCAAGCTATAATTGGTATGGATCCGTGACATGATCAAATAATTGATGTCTTTTTTTAAGTGCAAGAGTGTCAAAATAATAAATAACTTGACAAGACTAGGGTTAATCCATAAGAATGTTAACTATATAAAACCATAAATAATAAAACAAACAAAGTTGAAGAGAACTTTGAGTTGTGATATTAATATTAAGACTAAACAAAGACAAAACAATTGTCAAGGTTAGATGATCCACTAATGATATTTCAAATAAGTATACTCCAATTTTTTTATTACTTAACTGGAAATCACAAACAAATAAGGTTTTAATAAGATGATTTATCATTAATAACTCATTTTAATTATTAACATTATTATATTAATTATCTTATTTGAGTAATTCTAATACTTGTAAATATTATCAGGTATTCATAATGCTAACTTATATCAACAACAAATCAAGTTCCTCTCATAGCATAAATATCAGTTATTCATACAATAGGCTGCTAAAGAATCAACTATTTGTTATGCCAAGAGTTATACATTATAAATTTAGACTCACCATTTAATAAGTAAGGTATTAAAAATGCATAAGATAACAATTATAAAACATGTTAATAACACACTTTATTGAATATAAATATTAAAATCCATGTTGAGCTTGTACTATACTTATTCTCACATCATTAGTGTAACTATTTCATCTTGGCACCAAAAAAAAACTTAGCTAAACATAATAAAGAAGAAAAACATAAATAATTAAGATAAGAACATGGTTATGATATAAATCGACTAAGTATAGTAAAGGAAATGATAAGTATAAACAAGAGATTAATAATTAGTGCTTAAAAGTATATTTTTATCAAGGTTTTATATCATCATTTTGCACATGAAGTATCAATAACTCCTTAACTAAAGCATGTTTTATAATAA
>NW_011500415.1:148457-149822 GCF_000495115.2 Populus euphratica
AGGTCTGTTTTATATGGATGGAAAGCTAAGACATAGGCCTAAAACTTTCATGAGGAAGTCAAACTCAATTATGCATAATAGAATTTTTTTTAAGATGCATAAGACACAACAACTGTTTTATTGGATGAAACACTACAAAATCAAGCATGTCCTAGGTTTCTACTCTAGTAATCTACCTTTCGGTTATAGTCTATTTTAGAATCTTTTACCAGGACTGACTCACGTAGACTCACGGGTGATTAAGTGCATTTTTGCTGTTATAGCATAAAGTGCTTTTCAAGATTTTTATTTTATTTTAAAATATATTAAAATTATTTTTTTATATCTTTTATATCAACACAATAAAATTACCAAAAAATACTAAAAAATATTATTTTATTTTTTAAAAAATAAACATTTTTTTTTTAAATACATGAAAACAAAAACTACCGCAATTACACGATTATATCCATCAATTGTCCAGCTAAGATTTCAATGTAAGAATTTGATTCCCAAATCTCACAAATTTCACTACAATTTTATTTCATTTATTTAGTGCTTTATTTATAACTTGATTTACTGCCTTTTTTCTTAGCTTTAATATTTTCTTAATTTTCTATGGTTACTCTCTACTATAAACTCATGTAGTTTATTATGCTTCTTACTATAAAACCTTGCTATCTATTTGCTCATAGTTCAGCTACCGTTGGAAACACGTCTTGCTCGACTGAGAAGTGATTTGATAACTAATTAATGAGGGGGTGGCCACATCTGGATTTGGTGACAATCCTTATATTCTTGTATGAATAAAATGTCATTGATAACATTAGAATTTGAACAAGACCCCCATATGAGAGTTATAGAAAATTGTATCAGATTTTTTAAAAAAAAATTAAGGTCATTTGAACTTCTAGAACTCAAGATATGGATTGAACATCGAACAATGTCTGGGCTGTAGGATAGATTCAGAATTCTTCGTTGTTGCTATAATTTAGACATGAAAATGGTATTTTTAAATTTTAGACTCTGCATGAAAGTTGTAGGACTATGTTTTACCTTTCCATCCATATAAAGTAGACCTAAATCCAAGATCTAAAGCTTTAGATATGATCCAATTACTTAACAGTGTTCTAATTTTAACTACACTAGCATCTCTTTTCTAAGTTTAGCCATTTATGTTTCCTTTCAATTTTAGTACTTAAACTTATCAATCAATCCTTTCATTTATGTGATAGGCCTGCATTTAAGATGAACATTTACCATAAATTAAAGGTATCTTATATTATTAGATATGTTATTATAAAATATGCTTTAGTTAAGGAGTTATTGATACTTCAAGTGCAAAATGATGATATAAAACCTTAATGAAAATGCACTTTTAAGTGT
>NW_011500415.1:150036-150122 GCF_000495115.2 Populus euphratica
TTGGTCTTAGGGTATTAGGTGTTAAGACACTCCTTCGAGCTTAACAACTTAAATTAGGGAGGCTACAAAACCAAACTTATCTATAT
>NW_011500415.1:150269-152413 GCF_000495115.2 Populus euphratica
GACTTAATTGCTTAAGTTAGGAAGGCTATAAAACCAAACTTATATATGTTTTTATTATCATTATTTTTTTAATTTTTTCAATTTATATACTATCAATTTCTCTTAGTTGTTACCTTTAACAGAAGAACATAAATAATATAATAATCCAATGTGCAACCCATAATCATATATTAAAGTGTGTGTGTGAAAATTAAGGTTTAAGAATACATGTTAAATGAGTATATGAGTAGAATTAAGTGATAACAATGCGAGAGTTTATAAACCTGAATATTTCCAAAAGTATTTTGATAGACTTTGTTATGATTATTGCAAATAACTATTGAAAAATGTTAAATAAGATATGTCTCAAGAGCTAGTAAAATTTCTCCTTACTCTGCCATCTTAGTAACAACAGTTTGCAAATGGTTTATGAAATAGAAAACATAGTTTTTTTTAAAAAAAATCAACTACTATCCTTTCCCCCCAATCAAAACGAGACATTTCCTCAATGTCCTAAGATAAAAAAAAAATAGAGTATAGAAGACATTACCTGAAATACCGAACACTAACAAACTTAAAACACATTTAAACAAATATAAGAAACAACAAAATACAAAATAATATACTATTAAGAAAACCAAAAGACACAAGGATTCATAAACAAAGGCTCAAATCCAATTTATGCTTTTTACAGCTTTTCTTAGTTGACCAATTTATGCAACTCATAGAGGAATCAATTACAGAAGTGAAATATTGTAGTTGGTCAATCAATTGTTTAATAATAGCAGTAGAGATTATGATTTGTTATGCTGAAGATGTTAGAAATTCTTCTTCCACAGCATGATCAAGAAAAGATGATAATTTATCATAACAACCATTAACATTTAACAAACCTATAGGTTTATGGTGAATATGTAATTGGGCCCAAGAGGTAATATGAAAGATCTCTTCTAATGTGTCTAGACCACCTAGTAAGGCAATGAAGGCATTAGCGTATTTAAACATTGCATTCATTCGATCAGACATTGTGGAGACCTGTAGTTTCTCTCCAATTATTTTTCCAATGATGTTCCCTTGTGCTAAAGCTTTAGGGACAACCCTCATAACTTGACTACCTCTTAAAAATACAGCTATTGACACTTCTCTCATTAACCTAAAACTACCTCCCTCATACACTAAATGAATCTTTCTTTCAACTAGTACCTGACCAAGATGATTTGTTGATTTTAAAAACTCTATTTCCTTCCCATGACTAGATTCACCAAAAACACAAATGTTTCTTATATAATGACTTGAGGAACATGTCATTTCTATATACTTCTATATTTGTTGAATGTATGGGTTAAGTAGAAATGAAAAAAAGGAAGAGAGGATTTTATAGATGAGAAATTGAAAAGGCAATCATACCACATATATGTAGGTCAATTAGAGTCTCTCACACACACACCTCTCTCTCTCTCTCTCTCTATTTACTTATTTTATTTTTATATTTTTTATAGTTTTTTTAAAAAAAACATGTGTATGTACAGGTAGTTATGATTGTGACTCACATCTTCCCTTGGTTTTACGTCCAAGAACGGCTTAAACACTCTCTATGGGTCGGGGATAAGCTTCCCATTTAGTTTTCTTAAAAACTGACAAACATGGTCTTTTTTAGTTAGATTTCCAAGACTAGGTCAATCATGTTCTTTATGGAATTGTAGCCATAAATCATAAATTCAATGATGCACATCTCCATTAAGATGCACCTCAAGAGTCAAAAGAAGATTATTTAAAGACCCCTTACTCAGGCCATCCTTAATAAATTGTAATTTATGTTCATGGTTTATGGATACCATTATTAAAGAATGACATATTGTATTACTAGTCTATCTGGCACATCTGTGACAGACTTTCACTTATTTTGCACAATGTTTCTTTACAGCTTTTACCTGTTCTAAGCATGTGAGAAATGAAGGAATTAGATGACTCACCTGATAATTGGACCTTTGCTTTAATCAGCCATCAAATATCTTTAGAAATTCCATGATTTATTAACAATCTCAATCTTGCACATCTAGCACGATAAATATTTGTAATCGCATTCTAAGGTAGAATAGGAAAATACTTTTTCAACTTTTCAAGAGTAATGTTTATTTTCAAATGAGAATTGGAAGAGAGATTCA
>NW_011500415.1:152503-153801 GCF_000495115.2 Populus euphratica
CAAAGAATTGCACAAATATATACACAGATATTAGTTATTATGGAAAACTGAAAGAACCAACTTAAGTTACGGAGTACCATTATCTGCCATTTGACCGAGGTGAGAAAGACTAGCAAAACAAAAGTTTTACTAAAACAAAACACAAAATAATGTGAGAAAAAGAAAATCATTCTTTATATATAAGATCACTCAATTCAATAGAGTCATTTTCAATTTGAAAAATTATCAAAGCAAACTTTCAAACGATGTCCATTGAAAAATTATCATTATTTGGATTCTCGATATCATAGGCCCTATATAAATACACATTTCAGAATAAAAGGATCACTATATTTTAATCTTAGTTTTTAAGGAAATAAATGGAGTCTAGAATTATAAAGCAAAACTTTTTGACCAATATTAAATGTTTTTCTGAGTATTTTCTTGTCATGAAACTCTTTGATTCTTACTTTATGAATTCTTGAATTTTCATATACATAATTTCTTATTTCTTTAAGCTTATTTTTTTGTAATTAGTTGACTAGCATTATCAAGGTTTGAATTGAAAGCTTTAATAGCCCAATAAGCTTTATGTTCAAGTTCTACAGGCAAGTGACTAGGTTTTTCATAGACTTGTCTATAAAATAATATATCTATTGATGTTTTATAAGTGGTTCAATAAGCTGAAAGTGCATCATTAAGTCTTGAAGACCAGTCTTTTTTTTTAGGGTTCACTATTTTCTCCAAGATTTGTTTAATCTCTCTATTAGCAAGCTATACTTGTCCACTTGTCTGAGGGTGATACGTGGTGGCAACTTTGTGTGTGATTTCATATTTCTTCATTAAAGACTCGAATGACCTATTGCAGAAATGTGTTCCACCATCGCTTATCATGGCTCGAGGGATTCCAAATCGACTCAAGATATTTTCTTTCAAAAACTTTATCATTATTTTGTAATCATTGTTTCAACTTGGAATTACCTCTATCCATTTTCAAACATAATTTACTATGACTAATATGTACAAGAAACTAAATGATGGAGAAAATGGACCCATGAAATTTATACCCTAACAGTAAAAAATCTCAATGACAAGAATAGAATTTAAGATCTTAATGATAAGAATATGATTTAAAGATATTATGTGATGTTTTGAAAAAGATCCTAACTTTTGATAATTTTCACAAGCTTGCAGAATGCATGTGAGTTCTTGAACATGGTGGGAGAGTAAAATGCACTTTGTAAGATTTTTATAGTTGTCTTTCTTGATGAGAAATGGCCCCCACATGCCTCAGAATGACAAAATTTAATGATACTACT
>NW_011500415.1:154103-154329 GCF_000495115.2 Populus euphratica
TGATCTGCGACAACATTTTTGGTGCCTTTCTTATCTTTGATTGTGATATCAAACTCTTGAAGTAACAAAATCCACCACACCAATCTAGCTTTAGAATTTTTCTTAAAAATAAGATATTTCAAAGCTATATGATCACTAAAAACGATAACAGGCGAGCCAATAAGATACGACTTGAATTTTTCACATGCAAATACTACTGCAAGTAATTCTTTTTTAGTGGTAGGGG
>NW_011500415.1:154641-158600 GCF_000495115.2 Populus euphratica
GAATGATCTAACATCTTTAATAGATTTTGGTGTTAGCAAATTAGCAATTAACTCGATTCCTTTTAATGAAGCAATGTGACCAATACAATGTTGTTTGGTACCATAAAGTGGAATGTGACCAATACAATGTTGTTTGGTACTATAAAGTGGTTTTTTCCAATTCAGTATAAAATTCTTCTCTTCACACCTGCTCAAAACCTTTTCTAAGTTAGTCAAACAATCATCAAATGAATTGCCAAAAGTAGAAAAATCATCCACAAAAATCTTAAGAAAATATTCAACTATATCACTAAATATAATGAGCATGCATCTTTAAAACGTGGCTAGTGCATTACATAATCCAGAAGGCATCATTTGATATGCAAAAGTACTAAATGGACATGAGAAAGTAGTCTTCTCTTGATCTTCCAAATCAATTTCAATTTAGTTATAGCCTGAATAGCCATTTAGAAAACAATAAAATTCATCACATGCAACTCTTTCTAGGATTTAGTCCATGAAAGGTAAAGAAAAATGATATGTTCTAATCATTGAATTATGTTTTCTATAGTGAATGCACATGCACCAACTAGTAATAGTTCTAGTTGGAATTAACTTATTTTTCTGATTTGTTATCACAATTGTTGTTACCCATTTTTGGGTTCCCACAAAACAAAAAAATAAAAATGAGAAAATAAAAAAAAATATATAAAAAAATATTAAAAAAATCCAACAAAATAATAGGAGTGAGAAAAGGATGATGGAATGTTGAAAAAAGAAAAAAATTGGTTAAGGAGGTTCAAAAATATAAAATGTTAAAATTTAACAGTATATTCTTGACTAATAAGAGCCTCATTGATAAAGAAAATTCAAGTTGAGGAAGAAAAGTCTAAAATCATATATTTATGGATTCAATTAAATTGTATCTAAGGTTTAATTGAATGCATGCAGAGTTTGATTACAAGAAAAATTAATTTTTAAGACAATTTAAGCTTTTATTGGAAGAAATTAAAGTTCTAAGGTACAATTATAATTTTAAAAAGTTGATTTGGTCAAATTAGGGGTTTAATTGCATAATTATTGAAGTTTGATGGCTAATTAGGGACTTAATTGAAAGAATCCAAAACCAAGAACTAAATCAGAAAAGATGCTAAAATCAAAAGATGCTAAAATCAAAAGGTCTAATTATAATTTTTTCTAGGGGCTTGATTACAAAATTACATAAACATCCAATGATCAAATAAAAAATATTTAAAATTGCAAAAACGACGTTGTTTCACTAAACATTGTTCATTGTCTTATTTATAAGACATTACAGTGCAGCTGGCAGAGAAATGGCTGCAACAGCGAAGGCGGTGATCAAGGGGTCATGTTCCATGGCTGATATCTCTCCGGCCGTTACTCCATCCCTGCAAAGGAAAAAGCTCGCATCCTCAAGCTATAAAAGCCAAAGGATGTACTGCACCAAAAGAGGAGAGAAAAAAGGTGGGAGAACCCGAGAGGAGAGATGGAGAGAGCATTAGGAAAACAGAGGGAGGGAAAAAGATTTAAAAATACATAGAAAGCAAAATACAGAGAAAAGAAAGAATAGAGGAAGAACTGAAGAAGAGAGTAGCTTCGACCTATCAGCTTGACCATCGTCTTCGTCCCTAAAAAACAACTTCGTCTCCAGCTGCACTAGTGAACGAGAGAGGAGAATAAGAGAAAATAAGAGGGGGGCAGAAAGGAAAGAACAAAGGGAGAAGGAGAAAACAGAGGGTGGGGAATCTTTTGAAAAGAACAAAAGAAACATAAAGATGGGGAAAGATAGTTACAGAGGAAGAAGGAAGGAAAAAGGAGAACCAACGTTGGTCTTTCTTTCCACCGCTGCCACAACGCTGCCATTGAGAAGGGAGTATCGATCAATAAAAAAAGAAGAAGAAGAAGAAGAAAACAGAGGTTGGTGTCTCTGTATTGGGAAGAAGAAGAAAAGTTGCAGCAAACACTGCCCGCCACAATCATAACCACCGTAAGCCATCGTCAGCTTCCTCTCTTCCACCACCAGCATCACTGTGAGCATATGCTATTACCATCGTCTTCGACATCATTTCCGCCACCAAGTTTGTTATCTTTGTCTCTGTGCTTGTAATTCCATTTGTTGCGTTTCACTGTTCAAGTGAATTATAATTCACTTGAACAGTGAAACGCAACAAATGGAATTACAAGCACAGAGACAAAGATAACAAACTTGGTGGCGGAAATGATGTCGAAGACGATGGTAATAGCATATGCCAAGCCAGTGACCCGGTTGCTGGGTCCAGCCCAGCTATATGGGCTGGGTTGGGCCCAGCCTAAAACAAATTTAAAAATTATTTTAAAAAATTTATGATTTTTCACAAATTTTTTACTTCATTTTTATCAATATCGGTTTGTATTTTTATACTATAAAGATACAAATTTAGTATTAAAATACTTGGTTTTTATCAAGACATTAAAAATAAAAAAATAATAGAAAATATTTTGTTTTCATGCATACGGTCAAGTCTCTGAAAAGTAAAAATAAAATCATATTGTATTTGAATATAAAAAAATTCAAATATATGTTTTAACATACATTTTGGCTTTAATAACTAATTTATTAAAGTTAGGAGAACTAGGCTAATATTTCAAAAAAAATTAATTTTTTTTAGTATCTAGGGTTACGACCTTATACGTAAGACGTGTATGATTAGTACTTAAAAATGTATTTTTATCAAGGTTTTATATCATCATTTTTCACTTGAAGTATCAATAACTCCTTAACTAAAGCGTGCTTTATAATAATATATCTAATAATATAAGATACCTTTAATTTGTGGTAAATATTCATCTTAAATGTAGGTCTATCACATAAATGAAAGGATTGATTGATGAGTTTAAGTATTGAAATTGAAAGGACAAAGAGAAGGCCAAATTTAGAAAAGAGATGCTGGTATCTAAACTAGAACACTGTTCGGTAATTGGGTCTATCGAGAGTTGTAGATCTCGGATTTAGGTCTACTTTATATTGATGAAAAGTTAAGACATAGGCCTACAATTTCATGTAGAAGTCTGGTTTTAATAACGTCATTTTCAAGTTCAAATTATAGCAACAACGAAGAAGTTTGAATCTGTCCTGCAGCCTAGACACTGTTTAGTGTTTAGCCCATATCTCAAATTCTAGAAGTCCAAATGATCTCAATTGTTTTTCTTGGAAAGCTGAGATAATTTCTTAGAACTTTAATGTAGAGATGGTTCAAATTATGATGTTATCAATGATGTTTTATTCAGACAAGAGAAGATAAGGATTGCCACCAAGTTAAGAGTTGGTCACCCACTCATTAATTTATCATCAAATCAATGGTTCCTAATTTTGAACTATAAAAGGTGGCATTTGCCATGCATTTAGGCATCTTGGTTTCCAGATCAAGATCATGCTCTTCCTTTCTCTCTTTATATTTTTTGTAATGTTTATACTTTGCTTTCATTAATATTAAGTTTATGCCTTTCATTTCCTTTCCTTTACTTAGTTAACTTTTATGTTCTTATTTTGTTTATCTATTTTGCTTTCTTTCATTATGTCTAGCTAAGTTAATTATGTCAAGGTGAAAAGGTTACACTAATGGTGTAAGAATAAGTATAATGTAAACTTAATATGGACTTTAATGTTTGATACTAACATGTTTTATATTTGTTATCTTGTTCACTCTTTAATACTTTGCTTGTTAAATGACTAATCTTGATTTATGTTGTATAACACTTGGTACAACAAATGCTTGGCACTTTCATAGCCCATAATGTATGGTATAACCGACACCTGAGCTATGAAAGGAACTTGATTTGTTGTTAACATAAGTTATAATCATGAATGCTTGACGAGATTTACAAGTATTAGCATTAATCGAATAAGATGACTAATGTAATAGTATTTATTTTATTTTCTCTTTTCATTTATTTTGTATCTAACTTTGTTTCTTTTCTTT
>NW_011500415.1:158639-164152 GCF_000495115.2 Populus euphratica
ATGAGAGTGTGGTCACGTACATTAAGTGGTAGACTTCATAGGGTATCTTCATCATTTTCAGAAAATATGGCCAAAGAAGATAACCAGTCACTTCATAATGAGAATAATGAGAATAACCGTGCTAGAACACTTTGAGACCACATGAATCCCACAAGAACTAGTGCACCATCATACATAGTTTTCCCCTGTAATGCATTTCATTTTAATTTTAAGCTAGACATTATTAAACTTTTACCTTCTTTTCATTGCTTAAATTTAAAAAACTCATACTTGCATTTAAGGGAATTTAGGGAGGTCTGTAACACATAATGACTCAAATTGTAGCATAAACACCATCAACTTGAAACTTTTTCTTTTTCCATTAAAAGATAAGATAAAACATGACTATAAAATTTAAACCCACGATCCATTCGTGCTTGAGATGAAATGCAACAACAGTTTTTAAAGAAGTTTTTCCCATCTCATAGAACAAACTCTTTCAAGAGACAAATCACCACTTTCACTCAAAAACCAGGAGAAACATTTTACCAATGTTGGGATAGGTATCGAGACTTGCTTAGTACTTGCCCTCATCATGGTTTTGAAACATGGAGATTGGTTTCACATTTCTATGAAGGGTTAACACCTAAAGATAGGCAAATGGTTGAATTGATGTGCAATGGAACTTTTGAAGATAAAGACCCTGATGAAGCAATGGAGTACTTAGACTTGTTAGCTGAAAATGCTCAAAATTGGGACACCGCGGGTACTTGTGAGGCACCGAGTAAAACTCAACCTCATACATCTAGTGGAGGTATGTACAACCTTAGGGAAGATCATGACCTTCAAGCCAAGTTTGCATCTTTAGCTAGAAAAGTCGAGGCACTAGAATTGAAAAAGAGTGGTCAATTAAAATCTGTTTAAAACATTGTGTGTCAAATCTGTGAAACAAATGAACACTCAACCAACGATTGTCCAACCTTGCCTTCTTTTAAGGAATGTCTCCATGAACAAGCCCATGCTTTAAACAGTTTCTAAAGGCTCAATTATAACCCATACTCATAAACGTATAATCTTGGTTGGAGAAATCACTCAAATTTTAGTTGGAAGAGTGATGCATAAACTTCACAGCCATTGTTTCAAGCACACCATAATTTTCAAAATTCTTATAGATATGCATCTCCTTATGCTCCACCTCCTAGAAGAAATTTTGAGGAAACTTTGTATGCATTCATTGGAAAGCAAGAGATAATCAATACTCAACTTTCTCAAAGCATAATAGATTTTAAAGATACTCTTGTAAAATTCGCATCTACTCTTAGTTTTCAAGGGAAAAGTAAGTTTCTATCTCAACCATAATAAAATCCTAAGGGGCAATACAATACAAGTGCAAGCAGTTTCGGAAGCCAACACATGGATCAAATCCAATTAGTCATTACTCTCCATAGTGGCAAGGTTATTGAAAAACTAATTTTTAAACCTTGTGAGAAAGATGATAAGTCAATCTCTAAGAGTAAGGAAGGGGTTAAACCTAAACATTATAAAGAAAAGATTGATTCCCTACAAATATTTCCGTTTCCTCATGCCATGACCAAACAAGGGAAGTTAATCACGATTCTGAAATCTTTGAAACTTTCAAACAGAAAGAAATCAAGGACGAAAAAGGCAACGAAAATGTTGATACAAATCATTTGTTAAAATTGACAATGGATTTGACATCTGACATCACAACAATTGATGATTACTTTCTCTTAGTTTCAAGCCTTGGTTTGTGATTAGTATTTAAAAGTGTATTTTTATCAAGGTTTTATATCATCATTTTACACTTGAAGTATCAATAACTCTTTAACTAAAGCATGTTTTATAATAACGTATCTAATAATATAAGATCCCTTTAATTTGTGGTAAATGTTCATTTTAAATGAACGCCTATCACATAAATGAAAGGATTGATTGATGAATTTAAGAACTGAAATTGAAAGGACAAAGAGATGGCCAAACTTAGAAAAGAGATGCCGATGCAGTCCATACCGGAACACTGTTTGGTAATTGGGTCATATCTAGAGCTGTGTATCTCAGATTTAGGTCCAATTTATATGGACAGAATTGTAAGACATAGGCCTACAACTTTCATATGGAGCCCAAGATCTAAAAAGGCCATTTTCAAGTCCAAATTGGAGTAACAACAAAGAAGTCCGAATATGTGTTGCAGCCTGAGCACTATTCAGTATTTAACCCATATTTGGAGTTCTAGAAGTCCAAATGACCTAAATTTTTTACATAAAAAGCTGAGACAATTATCTACAACTTTCATGTTTTCAAGTGGCTCATTTTAATTTTTCCTCCTGATGCATCTCATTTTAAATTTAAGCCAGACATTATTCAACTTTTACCTTCTTTTCATGGCTTAGAATTAGAAAATCCATACTTGCATTTAAGGGAATTTGAGGAGGTCTGCAACACATATAATGATTCAAATTATAGTATGAACACCATCAGATTAAAGCTTTTTCCTTTTTTATTAAAAGATAAAGCTAAAACATGGCTATAAAATTTACGATCAGGATCCATTCGTGCTTGGGATGAAATGCAATAACAGTTTTTAAAGAAGTTTTTCCCATCTCATAAAACAAACTCTTTCAAAAGACAAATCATCACTTTCACTCAAAAACCAGGAGAAACATTTTACCAATGTTGGGATAGGTATCGAGACTTGCTTAGTACTTGCCCTCATCATGGTTTTGAAACATGGAGATTGGTTTCACATTTCTATGAAGGGTTAACACCTAAAGATAGGCAAATGGTTGAATTGATGTGCAATGGAACTTTTGAAGATAAAGACCCTGATGAAGCAATGGAGTACTTAGACTTGTTAGCTGAAAATGCTCAAAATTGGGACACCGCAGGTACTTATGAGGCACCGAGTAAAACTCAACCTCATACATCTAGTGGAGGTATGTACAACCTTAGGAGGACATCGCGGGTACTTATGAGGCACCGAATAAAACTCAACCTCATGCATCTAGTGTAGGTATGTACAACCTTAGGGAAGATCATGACCTCCAAGTCAAGTTTGCATCTTTAGCTAGAAAAGTCGAGGCACTAGAATAGAAAAAGAGTGGTCAATTAAAATATGTTGAAAATATTGTGTGTCAAATATCTGAAACAAATCTGCTGCTAGTGTTGAACAATTGACTAACCAATTACAATCTTTTACTCTGTGATTGATCCCTCCATTAGTCGTATAAATTGGTCATCTAAGGAAAGCCGTAAAAAGCTTAAATTAGATTTGAGCCTTCTGATTAATACTTAAAAGTGCATTTTTATCAAGGTTTTCTATCATCATTTTACACTCGAAGTATCAATAACTCCTTAACTAAAACATGTTTTATAATAACGTATCTAATAATATAAGATACATTTAATTTATGGTAAATTTTTATTTTAAATGCAGGCCTATCATATAAATGAGAGGATAGATCATAGTTTTTAAACCCGGCCCGGTGGCTGGCCCGGTCCAAGGCCCGGGTTCCGGTTTTGCCCGGGTCACCGGGTTTTGATCGGGTCGAACGGGTCAGCCGGGTCAATTTCTATTTTAAAAAAAATTCAAAACGACGTCGTTTTAATAAAAAATAAATAAAAGTCAACGGGTTACCATCGGGTTTTTGACCGGGTTTTGCCGGGTCTGAATACCTTGCTTTGTGGAATATACAAATTGTTTTTCTATTTTACGCTTTGATTACTAGGGACTAGTAATAAGCTGGTTGGGGGGTGTGATTAGTACTTAAAAGTGCATTTTTATCATTGTTTTATATCATCATTTTGCACTTGAAGTATTAATAACTCCTTAACTAAAATATGTTTTTATAATAATGTATCTAATAATATAAGATACCTATAATTTGTGGTAAATGTCTATTTTTAATGCAGGCCTATCACATAAATGAAAGGATTGATTGATGAATTTAAGAACTGAAATTAAAAGGACAAAGAGATTGTGAAACTTAGAAAAGAGATATCGGTGGAATCCAAACTGGAACACTGTTCGGTAATTGGGTCATATTTGGAGTTGTAGATCTCAGATTTATGTCTACTTTATATGGATGGAAAGGTAAGACATAGGCCTACAACTTTCATATAGAGCCAAGATCTAAAAAGGCCATTTTCAAGTCCAAATTGTAGCAACAACAAAGAAGACCGAATCTGTCTTCTAGCCCGAGCATTGTTTAGTATTTGGCCCATATCTGGAGTTCTAGAAGTTCAAATGAGCTGAATTTTTTACACAAGAAAGCTGAGACAATTTCCTACAACGTTCATGTTTTCAAGTGGCTCCAATTTTGACATTATTAATGATGTTTTGGGCAGCCAAAAGAAGATAAGGATTGTCACCAAGTCAAGAGTTGGTCACCCACTCATCAATTAGTCATCAAATCAATAGTTCCCAAATTTGGCCTATAAAAGGAGGCATTTTCCATGCATTTAGGCATCTTGGTTTTCAGATCAAGATCATGCTCTTGCTTTCTCTCTTTGTATTTTTTGTAATGTTTATGATTTGCTTTCATTAATAATAAGTTATGCCTTTCATTTACTTAGTTAACTTTTATCTTATTTATGTTCTTATTTTGTTTATTTATTTTTCTTTCTTTCATTATGTCTGGCTAAGTTTATTATGTCAAGGTGAAAAGATTACACTAATGGTGTAAGAATAAGTATAGTGTAAACTTAATATGAACTTTAATGTTTGATACTAACATGTTTTGTATTTGTTATCTTGTTTACTCTTTAATACTTTGCTTGTTAAATAACTAATCTTGATTTATGTTGTATAACACTTGGTACAATAAATGCTTGGCACTTTCATAGTTCATACTGTATGGTATAACCGACACCTGAGTTATGAAAAGAACTTGATTTGTTGTTAACATAAGTTATAATCATGAATGCTTGACGAGATTTACAAGTATTAGCATTAATCGAATAAGATGACTAATGTAATCATATTAACAATATATAATCTAATTGGAACCTCCTTTGTGTGTGGTTTCCAATTGAATAATAAGAGTTTATACTATACTTGTTTGACATACCATTAGTGGAATCTCTAACCTTGACATTTGTTATTATCATCGTTTAATCCTTACATTAATATTCCATCTCAAAGTTCTCATCTTCTTCTTCTTCTTCTCCTTCTTTTTGTTTGTTATTATTATTACTATTATTATTATTGTTGTTGTTATTGTTGTTGTTGTTGTTATTGTTATTATTGTTATTGTTGTTGTTTATAATTGTTGTTTATAATTTGTACAATTAACCTCCCTATGGTTCGACCTCGGTCTTGCTGGGTTGTTTATTACTTCGACACTCCTGCACTTGGGAGAAGACATCAATCTTTTAGTCGTGTCACCTTCATTTATGAATCTTTCTGTCTTTTAGTTTTATTATTGTGTTTTGTTATTTCTTATATTTGTTTCAGTGTGTTTCAGGTTTGTCAGTGTTTGTTATTTCAGGTGATATCTTTTATACTATATTTTTCT
>NW_011505223.1:0-3958 GCF_000495115.2 Populus euphratica
TTCTTTAGTTTTTCCACACATTTCTCATCATCCTTCCTAACTTCCTCCATTCATCTTATCATACCTCCACTCTTGGCCAAATTTAGGTGTTTTTCAGTAGTGGTTGAATGGTCTAATTTGTTTGGAGTGTTGGTTGAATATTTGTTTGTGTTTGGATGGGTGGTTGTATGAATTGTAAGGGTGTTTTAGGTTCTAACTGAATGTGATTGATTAGTAATTAAAAGTGCATTTTTTATCAAGGTTTTATGTCATCATTTTGCACTCGAAGTATCAATAACTCCTTAATTAAAGCATGTTTTATAATAACGTATCTAATAATATAAGATACCTTTAATTTGTGGTAAATGTTCATTTAAAATGCAGGCTTATCACATAAATAAAAGGATTGATTGATGAATTTAAGAACTGAAATTGAAAGGACAAAGAGATGGGCAAACTTAGAAAAGAGATGTCGATGCAATCCAAACCGGAACACTGTTTGGTAATTGGGTCATATCTGAAGCTGTAGATCTCAGATTTAGGTCTACTTTATATGGATGGAAATGTAAGACATAGGCCTACAACTTTTATAGGAGCCCAAGACTTAAAAAGACCATTTTCAAGTCCAAATTATAGCAACAACAAAGAAGTCCGAATCTGTCTTCCAACCCGAGCACTGTTCAGTGTTTGGCCCATATATGGCGTTTTAGAAGTCCAAATGACCTGCAATTTTTACACAAGAAAGCTGAGACAATTTCCTACAACTTTCATGTTTTCAACTGGTTCCAATTTTGACGTTATCAATAACATTTTGGGCAGACACGAGAAGATAAGGATTGTCACTAAGTCAAGAGTCGATCACCCACTCATCAATTAGTCATCAAATCAATAGTTTCCAATTTTGGCCTATAAAAGGAGGCATTTGCCATGCATTTAGGCATCTTGGTCTCCAGATCAAGATCATGTTTTGCTTTCTCTCTTTGTTTTTTTGTAATGTTTATGCTTAGCTTTCATTAATATCAAGTTTATGCCTTTCATTTCCTTTCCTTTACTTAGTTAACTCTTATCTTATTTATGTTCTTATTTTTTTTATTTATTTTTCTTTCTTTCATTATGTTTAGCTAAGTTTATTATGTCAAGGTGGAAATGTTACATTAATGGTGTAAGAATAAGTACAATGTAAACTCAATATGGACTTTAATGTTTGATACTAACATGTTTTGTATTTGTTATCTTGTTCTCTCTTTAATACTTTGCTTGTTAAATGACTAATCTTGATTTATGTTGTATAACACTTGGTACAACAAATGCTTGGCACTTTCATAGCCCATACTGTATGGTATAACCGACACCTAAGCTATGAAAGGAACTTGATTTGTTGTTAACATAAGTTATAATCATGAATGCTTGACAAGATTTACAAGTATTAACATTAATTGAATAAGATGACTAATGTCATCATGTTAACAATCTATAATCTGATTGGAACCTCCTTTGTGTGTGGTTTCTGATTGAATAATAAGAGTTTATACTATACTTGTTTGACATACAATTAGTGAAACCTCTAACCTTGACATTTGTTATTATCATTATTTAATCCTTACATTAATATTTCATCTCAAAGTTCTCATCTTCTTCTTCTTCTTCTCCTTCTTTTTTCTTATTATTATTATTACTATTATTATTAGTATTATTACTACTACTACTACTACTACTACTACTACTATTATTATTGTTGTTATTGTTGTTATTATTATTGTTATTGTATTATTGTTATCTATAATTTATACAATTAACCTCCTTGTGGTTCGACCCCGATCTTGCCGGTTTATTTATTACTTCGACACTCATGCACTTGGGAGAAGACATCAATCTTTTAGTCGTGTCATTGATGATCTTCTCAACCCTTGTTCCTCACTTTAATTTCTGTGGAACATATTTTGTGTGACTTAAAAGTACAGTACCTAGTAGTTGAATGGTAAGCCAAGTTTATAGTGGTATTAACTCTAGAATAAGATGATAATAATTCCTTTTAAAAAAGTTTTTTAGAATTGCATTAAAATTATTTAATTGATTTTAAATTTGCTTTAATAAATTATTTAATTTTTTAAATAAAATTATCACAATCTTAAATAAATATTCTAATATTTAATTTATACTCAATTTTACAAGCATTTAATTTTATTATTATATAATTAAATAAAAATAATATTAAAAAAATTCTTAAGTACAGTGGATTTCATCATATGGATCCTATATTTGAGGAGTCAAACTATAAAGTCTGGATTTATTTAATATATTGATGTTTTAATATTAAAAAAAATTATTTTAAATTTTTAAAAAGTCAAACCATATTTTTAGTAGTTTTTTGAGTTATTTTTAAATTTATTAAGTTGATTAGATCATATCATGATAATTTTTATATAATTACTAGGCTGTACAAAAAGTCAAATAAAAAAATTTTAAAATTAGCTTGTTAAGTCAAACTTAATAACAATAATAAACAATTTTTTCTTATAACTATACATTTGTTTTTATTTTGAGATATAACATGACACAATAAGCTATAAATAACTCGACTTGTCTTAGAGATCACTCTTTCTTGTATTCAGAAAAACTTGAAGTTACAATAGGAGTTAGCAAACATCAATCTTATGAGATAAAGCGAATACAATAACAATTATTTTTTATAATATTATTTTGCTTAGAAAAGATCACTCTTCCTTGTATTCAGAAAAACTTGAAGTTATAGTAGCAGTTAGCAAACATCAATCTTATAAGATTAAGAGAATGTTTAAAAATATAATAATAGTTATTTTTTAAAGAATGTTTTTACTTAGAAAATTATTAAAATAATTTTTTATTTAAAAAATTATTTTTAATATCATCACATTAAAATGATCCACAAATATTTTTTAAAAATAATAATTTGAAGAAAAAAATCAAATTTTAACAAAAAAAAACAATTTAAAACTTACTTCCAAAATGGTGCATAATCAACATGCAGTCCTACCATACCATTGGATTTTATCACCTCTTATCTTTAGAATAAAAGTGATGAAGGAGACTCTTTTTAATTTCAAAGATTAATATTAATTTAAAAAAATAAAAAAAGTTTTAAGAGTATGGAGAACTTTTTAATAGTGTTATTAAATATAATCAAGTGGTCAATTTTAAAACCTCGCAACTCAACTTTTTGCCTAACTCAATTTTTTAATTAAGCCGTGTAAAAGTTAGCTTGACTTAAATCAATTGATTTTATAAATTCAAATGCAACCTTAATGATTTATAAAAATATAATTTAGCTTTTAAAAAAACTTTAAGATGATAATTTTTTAAAAAAATATTAAGACGATGATAGATTGGATTGACATTGCGCCCGTCAACCGAGGTCATGGACTTTATTAAGTTTAATAACATTTTTTAATTTTTTATTTAATTATATAATAAAATAGATGCTTAAAAAATTAAGCACTAATATAAAAATAAACACTTTTTTGTGATAATTATTCTTAGAAAGCAAATAAAAATCAATAATGCAATCTATTTTCTAACCAATCTAATATTAAATGATGAAATCAAAAAGAAATAAATTAAAAATAATTAAAAGATTAAAAACAAAAAAATATATTATATTGGTGGATAAACTTATCAAACCTATGAATCGAGTAAGCCGAGCTAGTATGCCAAACCTATGAACTGGATCATGGACTCTACTGAGATTATACTTTGTTTTTTTAATCTATTTTTTATTTAAATACATGATAACAAAAATAGATAATTGCAAAATCAAACATCAATCCAATATCAAGATTTTTTTAAATCATGATAACCTCATAAAAGACAAAACAAAACCAATTGTGAAATTGAATTATCAATTAACCTAGTATCTAAGGATGAAAAAAATTAATTTATAAAAGATAAACTTTCCAAATCCGCTAACTAAGTCAACTAGAACATAAACTATAAAGTTTAATAA
>NW_011505190.1:0-4034 GCF_000495115.2 Populus euphratica
TTGAAAGAGGATATCACATTAACCAAAAATAAAATAAAATTAGTCATTGTAATTAGCTAAATATAAATATAAATAATTAAATTTAAACTCATTGAAATAATTCGATTAATGAAACTCAAACCCTATAAATCTTTCATATTTGATTTTTTTAAGTTAGTTACAATAATTTAGGATTGTCTAAATAATAAATACTAGAAAATTTTATAAATCAGTACTTAAATCTCGATACATTTTTTTTTTAATGATTTGTCATAATCCATGCAATTTAGACATCAATTAGGGAGACTTTAGTGGGCTAGGTGGGATGAAGTTTATAACTACAATAAAAAGACTATAAAAGAATTAGGTACCAAAAAAAATAAATTAATAATTATAAAAAAACTACAATAAAATCCATAGTGGAGCCCGTCATCAATAAAGTTACAACACTCTCTTTCTCTCTCACACGCGCGCGCGCACAATTTTTATGCAAGTTCTTAAAAAAACTATTTTATGACAATGATATGCTAGAGGGCCCATAATGTATTCTTTACCAAAATAAGTGTGTGTAAAATTGTTTTATAAATTTACTGTCTACGTTAATTTAACTCTATTATTCTTCTTAATTTTATTTTGCATATTTGACTTTTATAAAAAAAAACTTGATCAATAAAAATATATTACAATAAAAAAATTTAAATTAAAAAGAGGTAACTTATGGTTCTTAAAGGAAGACAAAATTTAGACCACTATTTTTTGTCATTAAATCATAAACCTCATCACTAATTAATTCTTCTCTTGACACTTAATTTATCATATATACAAAACATCTAACAACCATTTTCAAGTATTTTTCATTAATTTATCCAAAAATATAAAATATTATATTTTCTAAGATGATTTTTTTTCCTTTTTAATGGTTTAAGATATTCTTTGATATTTTTATACATTAAAAATTAACGTGTGAAGTTATTAAAATCCGCTTATCAACGAGATTAAGTTTTCATGTGTTAAGAAACTATCATGATGGAAAAATATTAATCCGTTTTTCACGGAATATAAACTGATTTCATTGGACGAAATAAATAAATTATAAGATTACTTTAAAACAAAATAACTTTAGATATGACATTTGGTGCGGCCCATAAATGTCTACTTTTGGCAGAATCATAAATCTTAACTCACAATGTGTTGATGATAAATACTATGATTTAGAAAGATAAGTCCCGAGCCAAAGCTTAGAAGTTTATTATTATATTATTATTATTAGACAACCACACCCTAGTTTCCGATTCCAGGACTTGGAGCTGTGGGCAGAAATCCCTCGGTCTCAGCAAGATGAAGAGTGGTGAGCTTTCTACTAGCACTAGAAGTGATTGCATTGCCTTCAACTCCAGGAGCGGCGCCCTTGGAAAGCCTATTCAACACCAAGTTGCCTTCCAAAAGCTTCCGAGCCTGTGGACTGTGGCTAAATGATACAAGAACTAAAACTAAAATGAGTGCAAGTGTGGCTAAACGAGCCATGTAGATTCTTGTGTGATCAAGGAAGGCAAATCTAAACAAGGTTAATTTGAAAACGGATAATACTCTAAACTATCTATGAGTATATATAGATAAATAGATTACGTGAGGGTCAACGAAATAGGATGTGTTTTCACAATTACGGATAATACTTTCTTTTTTTTTTAAAATAGGATGTGTATTCACAATTAGTCAATTAAATTGTATACATGTATTCACACAATTATAGAAATAAATTAAAGTTTTCCATTATTTAGAATATATGATTTCATTATTTGATGTGGTACCTGATTTTCTCTATAACTGATGAGTGCATTAATTAGATTACAATCTAAAACATTCCGCCTTGATTTGTTTTCCCGATTTATCCTCTCAAACTCATGGAAATATTAAACAAAGATCTTTATGAGTTTGAAATGTATATTTAAAGTCAACATTGAAATCTTGATGAACATTTTAAAAAATAAGACATGATAAAGACAAGGCTATTCAAGCCGCCGACAACAAAAAAAAAAAAAAGAATTCTTGAAGGCTACATTAAACTCTATGTAGATCATACATAATCTAAGTCAAACTTTACCTAACTTTGAAATTTTAAAAATATAATATGAAGTTAATATTTTGTAATCAAGAGAAATGCCATAAAATCTATAATAAATAATCTTTAAATTGTGATTTTAAGTGTTGCACTTGGTTTTATAAAACAATTATTTCATATTTGAAAAATAAGATCAAAACTAAAAAGAAAAACCATCATCTAATATTATGGTAATTAAAAATCCTAATTAATTAAAAAATATCTAAGGTAAGAGATTTATTATTTTAAAAAGAAGATACTATTACCCTTGTTGCTATTCAATTTTTTATTCATTTTTTGATAAATTTTTAAAAATAAAAAAAATAAAATAAAAAAATAAAATAAAGATTTATATATAGTGATAACATAGAACATTGCTAATTGCTAATATTAAAGAAGCAATATGTCAAAAATATAATTATTAAATTATATATAATTACTGCAATATTATATATATAAGATTTGTTGGTGCTCATTATAAAAAATAATTTCTATAATAATTATTCTTATATAACATGTATAAAAATTTTCTATATAAATAAATTTTCAACCATATCTACTATATAATGGGGGGAAAAAGGTACAAGGAGGCAATTTTACATAGAAGAACCATAAAAATACCCCTAAACAAAAAAAAAACCTAAAAAAATGATCTAGAAACCTAAACCCTTCTTCTCCTTCCAGCCGCCGTTCCCCCTCTTTTTTGATTTTTTTTCTTCCTGAGCCGCAATCTCACTCCCCTCACCATTTCCTCTATTGTCTCTCCCAACCAACAGCGATTCTGTTACCAAAGGAAGAAGGAGAAGAAGAGATTTGATTTGAGATTCGAATTAAACAATCGTTACTAGATACGCACCGTTTCATTAAGTCAATTAAACTGCACCGTTTTGTATTTCTCTTTAAACACTGCGTTTTGATCAAATGTAATAATTCCATCAGGGGCAGCTAAGGGTGGTCTTCAACTATATATACCTGTAACAGACTGCATGAATTTGCATGTTAAGAAAAATGAGAAATGAATGACTCTCCTGCAATTAAGGAATGTTAACAAACTTCCTATTGTAACTCAGCTACCCATACCTTCACCATGTCCACAAACTTAATCGTGCCATTCTTCCCTGCTAAGTTTTCTCCCTACCCAAACTCACCAAGTAGAGCTAATATTGTTTAGATCACTAAACTTTGCACACGTAACAAGTGGTATCAGAGCTGCCAATCCACGGATTACAACCATGCCACCAGACACTAGAACCACTGAGATCAAACGCATAGAAGACGCCATCGCAGCAGTCAAGCAAGACAATGGCCAGAAGTATGAACAACTAGTGGACATACTGAAGGGACAAAGTTTAAAGTTTGATCAAACCATTGAGAACCAGGGGACACAGATTAATGATATAAGGCACATGATGGGCACTATGGCACAACAAATAGAGTTTACCCTCTTGAAACTCTCTCAAGCTCCAGGAAGCTCTAGTTACAACACTGAGAGGCCAGTTCCAAGTCCAGAGGGAGCTGAATTCAGGGGCAAAAAGCCTCGTGAGGATAGAATGTCGACTTACAAAGTACACCTACCCAAACATTTTTTCCCCACTTTCAATGGGGAAGATGTGCACAAATGGCTTTTTAAATGCACACAATATTTTGAGATAGAGGAGGTTGCAGATTCAGAGAAATTATAAATTGCATCTTATTATCTTGATGGAGTTGCTCTTTATTGGCATCAAAACTTCCTTAAA
Source organism: Populus euphratica (assembly GCF_000495115.2). NCBI lineage: Eukaryota > Viridiplantae > Streptophyta > Magnoliopsida > Malpighiales > Salicaceae > Populus > Populus euphratica. Next base: position 3,817 of record NW_011505190.1, read on the forward strand.
AGTTTGGGACACCAAAAAACCTCATGGGAAGATTACGTGGAAGCCATTTGCTACCGGTTTGGGGGCTAACAAGACCCTCTAAAGGAATTGATGGAATTGAAGCAACGGGGAGAGTTGGAGGAATGCATCCGGGACTTCGATATTTTATGGAACAAGGCTGAAGTAAGTGAGAAACAAGCCTTGGTTATCTTCCTGGGGGGACTGGAAACAGAGATTAA
>NW_011505202.1:0-4020 GCF_000495115.2 Populus euphratica
ACTAAGTCGATCATGTTCTTTATGAAATAGTGGCCATAAATCATGAATTGCACGATGCACATCTCCACTAGGAGGCGTCTCAAGAGTCAATAGAAGATTATCTAAAGAGGCCTTACTCAGGCCATCCTTAATGAATTGTATTTTATCTTCACGGCTTATAGATACCATTCCTAAAGAACGACATTGTGTATTACAAGTCCATCTAGCACATCGATGACAGACTTCTAGTCGTTTTGCACGACGCTTCTTTGCAAAAGTGCTTTTACCTGTCCCAGGCATGTGTGAAATGAAGTTAGAGGACTCACCTGATAATCGGACCTTTGCTTCAATCAACCAACGAATATCTTCAGGAATTCCATGATTCATTAACAATCTCAATCTTGCACATCTAGCATGGTAAATTTTTGTAATTGCATTCTGAGGCAGAGCGGGAAAATACTTTTTCAATTTTTCAAGATTAGTGTCCATTTTCAAATGAGAATTGGAAGAAAGATTCAAAGAATTGCACAGATATATACACATATATCAGTAATTGTGGGAAACTGAAAGAACCGACTTAAGTCACGGAGTACCGTTATCCGCCATTTGACCGGGGTGAAAGAAACTTGCAAAAATCACTCAAAAAGAAACAAAAATAAAATAAAATAAAATCAATATTTATATAAGAAACAAAAATAAAATAAAATAAAATAAAATCAATCTTTATATACAGGATCACTCAATTCAATAAAGTTATGTTCAACTGAAAAATTGTCAAAGTAAACTTTCAGACGATGTCCATTTACCTTGAAAACATTGCCATATGGATACACATGTTTCACAATAAAAGGACTGCTCCATCTTGATCTTAATTTTCCAGGAAATAAATGCAGTCGAGAATTATAAAGCAAGACTTTTTGACCAACATTAAAGGTTTTTCTCTGTATTTTCTTGTCATGAAATTCTTTTATTCTTGCTTTATGAATTTTTGAATTTTCATATGCATCATTTCTTATTTCCTCAAGCTCATTTATTTGTAATTTTCACAGTTGACTAGCATCATCCAGATTTGAATTGAAAGCTTCAATAGCCCAATAAGCTTTATGTTCAAGTTCCACAGGCAAGTGACAAGGTTTTCCATAGACTAGTCTATAAGGTGACATACCTAATGATGTTTTATAAGCAGTTTGATAAGCCCAAAGTGCATCATTAAGTCTTAAAGACCAGTCTTTCCTATTAGGGTTCACTGTTTTCTCCAAAATATGTTTGATCTCCCTATTAGCAAGCTCTACTTGTCCACTTGTTTGAGGGTGATAAGGGATGACAACTTTGTGTGTGATTCCATATTTCTTCATTAAAGACTCAAATGGCTTGTTGCAGAAATGTGTTCCACCATCACTTATTATGGCTCGAGGGACTCCAAATCGACTTAAAATATTTTCTTTCAAAAAATTTATCACTGTTTTGTGATCATTGTTTCGACTTGGAATTGCCTCTATCCATTTTGAAACATAATCTACTGCGACTAATATGTATAAGAAACCAAATGATGGAGGGAATGGGCTCATGAAATCTATACCCCAACAGTCAAAGATCTCAATGACAATAATAGGGTTTAAAGGCATCATGTGACGTTTTGAAATAGATCCCAACTTTTGACAATTTTCACAAGACTTGCAGAATGCATGTGAGTCTTTGAACATGGTGGGCCAGTAAAATCCACTTTGTAAGATTTTTGCAATTGTCTTTCTTGATGAGAAATGGCCCCCACATGCCTCAGAATGATAAAATTTAATGACACTACTTACCTCATTGTCAGGAATGCATCTTCGAAATATTTGATCAGGACAATATTTGAATAAATAAGGATCATCCCAATAAAAGTTCTTCACTTCGTTCAAAAACTTTCTTTTATCTTGGGTACTCCAATGAGCTGGCAATTGTCCTGAAATAAGAAAATTGACAATATTAGCAAACCAAGGCATTGTAGAGACAAAAAGTAAAGATTCATCAGGAAAGTAGTCATCGATTAGTGTGATGTCAGTTTCCGAATCTGTTGTCAATCTTGACAAGTGATCTGCGACAACATTTTCGCTGCCTTTCTTATCTTTGATTGTGATATCAAATTCTTGAAGTAATAAAATCCACCGCACCAATCTAGCCTTGGAATCTTTCTTAGAAAGAAGATATTTCAATGCTGCATGATCACTAAAAACAATAACAGGTGAGCCAACAAGATAAGATCTGAATTTTTCACATGCAAATACTACTGCAAGTAATTCTTTTTCAGCGGTGGTATAATTCATTTGAGCATTATTTAAAGTTTTACTTGCATAGTAAATTACATAAGGTTTCTTATCTTTTCTTTGTCCCAAAACAGCACCTACGGCATAATTACTAGCATCACACATTATTTCAAAAGGTAATGACCAATCGGGAGGTTGAATGATAGGAGCATAAGTAAGCAAGTTTTTAAGTTTAACAAAGGCTTCTTCACAATGTTCAGTCCATTCAAAAATAGTATCCTTTGTTAGAAGGTTACTTAAAGGCTTAGATATTACACTAAAATCTTTGATGAACCTTCTATAAAAACCAGCATGTCCCAGGAATGATCTAACATCTTTAAGAGATTTTGGTGTTGGCAAGTTTGCAATTAACTCGATTTTAGATTTGTCAACCTCAATTCCTTTTGATGAAACAATGTGACCAAGTACAATGCCGTTTGTTACCATAAAATGACATTTTTCCCAATTCAGCACAAGATTCTTCTCTTCACACCTGGTTAAAACCTTTCCTAAATTAGTCAAACAATCATCAAATGAATCGCCAAAAACAGAAAAATCATCCATGAAAATCTCGAGAAAATGTTTAACCATATCGCTAAATATACTAAGCATGCATCTTTGAAATGTGGCTGGTGCATTACATAATCCAAAAGGCATCCTTTGATATGCAAAAGTACCAAATGGACATGTGAAAGTAGTCTTTTCTTGATCTTCCAATGCAATTTCAATTTGGTTGTAACCCGAATAGCCATCTAGGAAACAATAAAATTCATGACCTGCAACTCTTTCTAGGATTTGATCCATGAAAGGTAAAGGAAAATGATCTTTTCTAGTCATTGAATTAAGTTTCCTATAGTCAATGCACATGCGCCAACCAGTAACAGTTCTAGTAGGAATTAACTCATTGTTCTCATTTGTTATCACAGTGACTCCAGACTTCTTAGGTACAACTTGGGTAGGACTTACCCATTTGCTGTTAGAAATAGGATAAATGATTTCATTATCTAGAAGCTTAATGACTTCATTTTTCACTACTTCTTTCATATTAGGATTTAGCCTTCGTTGCATTCCTCTAGAGGGTTTAGCATTTTCCTCTAAATAAATTCTGTGTGTACAAATCAAAGGACTAATTCCTTTTATATCAGCTATGGTCCATCCTAATGCTTTTTTGTGCATTTTCAGAGTTTGTAATAACTTACCTTCTTGATGTGCATTAAGTTTGGAAGAGATTATTACCGGAAAAGTTTCATTTTCTCCCAAAAATGAGTATTTGAGATTGGATGGCAACGGCTTCAAATCAGGTTTTGGTGGTTGAACACTTGAAGGTATGGACTTAATTGGTCGTGGTGGCAATTCCTCAATTTGTGGCCTCCAATTACTTGTCTTTGATTCTTCCTGAAAATAAATCATTTCCAAATCATCAGATTCATCAATCTCAATTTCATTGGAAGTGGTTGGAAATTGATCATGATTAATTTTTCAGTAAAGTCCACTTCTTGTAAATCATTATCATCTCTAGGTTGCTTGCAAATGTTGAAAATATTCATCTCCAATGTCATGTTTCCAAATGATAGCTTCATCAGTCCATTCCTACAATTAATCAATGCATTAGAAGTTGCAAGAAATGGACGTCCTAAAATTGGTAAAGTTTTGCAATCGCATTACAGATATCAGTAATTGTGGGAAACTGAAAGAACCGACTTAAGTCACGGAGTACCGTTATCCGCCCTTTGACCGGGGTGAGAGAAACTAGCAA
>NW_011505179.1:0-4063 GCF_000495115.2 Populus euphratica
ATTGGTCTTTTTAATTTTAATAGTGGGATAGGTATAAATGTTTTTTTATTTTTTTTATTCGGGTGTCTTTATTTTTGTAAGCTTCCGATCAATGATCTTTTCCATCTTTTATTGATTGTTATGTTTTGGCTAATTACTTGGTTTCCTTGTAATAACTTTATATTAAAGATTTTTTTTTCTTGGAAAAGAATCGTTCTCTGAAGTAATATTATATTTAATATTTGAAAATGTTTTGAGAGTAAAATAAATTATTTAAAAAGACTTATCTGAGAGGTATGTTTTCATTGATATGTTATGATTTTTAATTTATTGTCGTGTGATCAAATGGTATTTCAATTTGGCTTTCAAGAATTTAAATCAGGTTCTTCTTAATCATCGTTAATATTATTAATTTAATACATATTAATTTTTTTTGATATTTTACTGTAATAATAAACAATAAAATACAAGGTCCTTTTGCTTTGATCTTCAAAGTATCTGAGATTATTATTTTTATAATTTTAAATTTATTTTTTTATTTTTTTTATTTTATCTTACAAAAAAAAAATCATTATTTAATGTCGAAATAATTAAGAATTAAATTTTATAATTTTTTTATTTGTTTAATACAGAGTTATTTCGGTCTCCTGATTTAGATATGATAGATTGATCCAGGTTGACTCAACTTGTTTTTTATATAATTTTTTTTTCCAGATGATCCCTCCATATTAGGTTGATTAGAAGTTGAATTTATATATATTTTTCTTTTCATGAGATTATTATAGGCCTATAACCCGAGTTGCGGTTTAGGATGTTTGACTTGATTTTTTTATTTTTTTAGTTAATTTTTTTTATATAAATTCTATCATTCAATATTATGTTTGTTGGAAAATAAGTTTCATAATTTATCTAGGTTTATGTTTTGCGAGGTTATTTCGATCTCATTTATAGGATAGTAAGTTTGGTTGGTTTACCCGGACTAAGTAAAGTGGTTTATATTTTTTTTCTTAGTTAATTTTTTTTTTTATCATTCAGTATTAAGTTTATTGTTAATTAAGTTTCATAATTTATTTTTGATAGGGCTATAATATTGATTTTATGACTTAAGTTTGATTAGTTAGCTCGATTTATTTTTTTAGTTGAATTTTATTTTTAATTTCACTACTGAATATTGAGTTGGTTAAAAATTGAGTTTAATTAAAAAAAAATTTCTGTAAGATCATCAAGTTTCCATGATATATAATAAATTTGATATTTTAACTTGAATTCATATAAATTAATTTTATGTATTATTTCAAGATTTTTAAAAAATATTATCTATTTTTTTTAATTAAAATATATTTTTATTTATCATTAAAATTATCTTTAAATCCAGGTTACGTAAAGTCAATCCCCCCTCCCCAGGCACGCGTTTGCCAAATAACAAATTTACAAATCACGGATATTAACACTGTAGCGTGGACAATGATTTAGTACGATCAAAAACATAAATTTTTTATGAAAGTAATAAAAAAATTATTAATCATTGTAACTAAATATAAATATAATTGTAAAATAAATAGATTTATCTCAAGTTTGGCTTGAATGATTTTTTTTAAAAAAAACCATATAAATATATTTATTTCAATTTAAACTATTTTTCATCAATAAAATACAATAACAATTTAGAGGTAATTTTCTATTGTACCAGCAGTGTTTTCATTAGAAATTTAATATGCTTTCGATATTTATTTATTTTTTTGTCTCTCTCTTCTTCTTCTCCTTCCTTTTTTTTTTTTTTTTATCGTGCAATATCATTTAACAATTAAAGAGAGTCACTAGCAAGATGTATGACAAGTCACATCCATTGTATACAACTTTCTAAACGGGTCGCTGTGCACGCTTGAAGTTGTATTCTCCTTTCCTGCACACGTAAGGCATCTAAAAACACATTTATTGCGATTATACATTTATGTGATAAAAGAACATGGCTTTAGATATCTCTCTCTCCCTCTCTCTAATGAACTAATTTCAACAACTTTATAACCTGCATATGAAAAGAGTGGATGATATGTTGTTGGATAATAAAAAAGAGAGAATGAAAAACATTTTAATAAACTTTTATTTTATAATTATAAATATGCATGTGATAATGGATAAGTTCAGAAATAATATCCTCATGTTATCTAAACCAAAAATACTTATTTTATAGTTGTTAAATGTAGTTTAGGATTATATAGTCTATGATCTTGATCATACATGGGTCAATGCATTTTATTTTTTTAATAAAATAATTTTATTTTAGTTAAAAAATAAAATTTAATTTATATCATATTTTTAATAAGCTGGTAACTTGATTTTATACAATTCAAACATACATGTGGTGCTAACCATTCGACCAGGGACTGACCAGATATTGGACCACACGGCCCTTAAGTATGGCTACCTCAAACATTGCCTTTGCTTGATTATTTTTTTCACTCGATTGTTAAATGACAAGTATTACCTATCATTAATACACTCGTGTTCAAGGCATATGACGCCCTCGCAATTAATTCAAATTTAATTTTCTTACACTAGAGCCCGTGGAAATGAAGCTTTTACAGTGACCCACCAGTCTTTTAAGCTCATATCCCTTGGTAGTCCAGAATCGTAAAAATTCATATACAAAGCCTCGAGCTCAAAGGCAAGTGAACTTTCATAACGCACGCATTAAAGAGAAAGGGAGAGAGAGAGAGATAGGGGTTGATGACCCTGAAAGATTGTTGCAGGATGATTTTAAAATTACAATTCGAATGTTTTTAGCAAAATTTATTTGATTTTATGTTTTAAAAGTAATTTTTAAAAAATATTTTTTATTTTCTACTTGAAATTATTTTTTTAGTGTTTTAAGATTGTTTTAATATATTGATGTCAAAAATAATTTTTATAAAATATAAAAATATTATTTAGATATATTTTATAATAAAATCTCTTTTAAAAATAATTGTTATTATAATCCCATACACCCTAGATTTGCTATAAAAATATTATGAAATAAATATGAACCTGTAGAGAAAAGTATTTATACATCTATCGTAATAAAACCATCAAATGACTAGTTCAGAAGGCCAAAATCATAATAAAAATGAAATTTTAATGGCTTTATTTAAGAAATTCTCCTGTGTAGAAAACAAGAATGGAGAATTCCCTCAACCTTTCAAGGTACGCGCATGGTCATGCTTTTCCTCCCATGTTTGAAAATTTACACTTTAAATCTGAATGAAAAGAATAAAATATCATTGACTTGATTTCTTCCTTTCCCTTCCCTTTTTTCTTAAAAAAAATTGTTTTCTTCTTATTCCTTCTTCCTCTTCATCTTCACTGGCCACTACAACCGTGTTTCTCCTCTCCCAGAAAAAAAAAAAAAACCATATATTTCCCTTCGTGTCTTCTTCACAGACCGCAAGGAAACACAGTAAAAAAAAATAAAAAAATGATCAATGATAGTTAAAATAATGCCCCTCTTAACTTGGGTTTCTTTTCGTAACCTCTTATATATGAGTGCGATTCTTGAAAAAATAAATAAAAAAATGTTAGTATTTTTCAAAAAAAATTATATTATTATTCTAATATATTTCATCTCCACGAAATTGTTAGAAATAATTGGTGAGAATGTTATGAGAGGTGAAATGGAGATTTAACGAAATAGGAAATGATTGGAATAGGTGAGAGCGAGAAGATTAAACGCGTGATTAAGTTTGTAGGTATTTGTCTCAGAATTACAATATGTTTTTTTTTTAAGTTTTTTAAATTATTTCTCACCTAAAAAAATACAAAATTGATGTTTTTAGGTGTTTTTGAATGATTTTGAAATATTAATGTCAAAAATATAAAAAAATAATTTGATATATTTCCAATAGAAAAACATCTTACTAATACTAAATACACATGAAAAGAAATCAAAAGAAAAGAAGAGGAGTAAAGATGTCCATTTTTTCTTACACTATTTTTAGGTTTCCGTGTATATATAATTTGTGGTGGGTATTGTAGTTTTAGTTTTTAAAAAATGGATTTAAGAAAAATACTTTTAATTATTGTTTAAAAAAACAGATTTTAAAAAATA
>NW_011505208.1:0-3993 GCF_000495115.2 Populus euphratica
AGTTTTGCAAAATGCATGCGTGTCCTTGAACATGGTGGGCCAATAAAATCCATTTTGAAAGATTTTTGTAGTTGTCTTTTTTAACGAGAAATATCTTCCACATGCTTACAGATGTCGTTTTTGACGAGAAATAACTTCCACATGCTTCACAATGACAAAATTTAATGACACTACTTACCTCATTGTCGGGAATGAATCTTTGAAATATTTGATCAGGACAATATTTGAATAAATTAGGGTCATCACAATAAAAGTTCTTCACTTCGTTCAAAAACTTTTCTTTATCTTGGGTACTCCAATCAGCCGGCAAATCTCCTAAAGCAAGAAAATTGATATTTTTATCATACCAAGGCATTGGACTAAGAGAAAGTAAGGATTCATTAGGAAAGTAATCATCGATTGGTGTGATGCAAATGTCGAATCTGTTGTCACTATTGATAAAAGATTCACATCAACATTTTCGGTGCGTTTTTCATCTGTGATTTCTTACTCAGAATAAATCATTTGCAAATCTTCAGATTCATCCAATTCATTTTTACTTAAAGTAGATTCAAGTTGATCATAAACTAATTCGTCAATATGATCTACTTCTTGTAAATCATTATCATCTCCAGGTTGCTTGCAAATGTTGAAAATATTCATCTCCAATGTCATGTTTCCAAATAATAGCTTCATCAGTCCATTCCTACAATTAATCAATGCGTTAGAGGTTGCAAGAAACGAACGCCCTAAAATAACAAGAAATGAATTACATGCTTCAACAGCTTCTGTGTCCAAGACAATAAAATCCACAGGATAAATGAATTTATCAACTTGTACTAACACATCTTCAATTATTCCTCTAGGCACTTTTACAGATCTATCGGCAAGTAAAAGAGTTATAGAAGTTGGTTTTAACTCACCTAGATTGAGACTCTGAACAACTGAATATGGAAGTAAATTCACACTAGCACCTAGATCAAGTAAGGCTCTTTCAATTTTTTATTCTCCAATAAAGCAAGAAATTGTAGGACAACCAGGGTCTTTATATTTCAAAGCATTATTGTTCTGAAGAATAGCACTTACTTGTTCGGCTAGAAAGGCTTTCTTGAAGAATGGCACTTACTTGTTCGGCTAGAAAGGCTTTCTTTTTCACATTCAGTTTCCTCTTCACAGTGCATAGATCTTTCAAAAATTTAGCATAGGAAGGAACCTGTTTAATAGCATCCAACAAAGGTATATTGATCCTTACCTGTTTAGCATCCAGCAAATGTATATTGATCCTTACCTGTTTGAAATTTTCAAAAATTTCAGAGTTGTGATTGACTTTCATTTGTTTGGTCATGGCTTGAGGAAATGGAAGTGCTGGCGGAGAATCAGTCTTTTTTTTGGAATTTTCAGATTCAACCCCTTCCTTACCCTCAGAGATTGACTCATCATCTTTCTCATAAGGTTCAATAACCTTACCACTACGCAGAGTAGTGACTGATTTTACTTGATCCATGTGTTGGCTTCCGGAACTACTTGCATTTGCATGGTATTGCCCTTTGGGATTTTGTTGTGGTTAAGATGGAAACTTACCTTTCTCTTGGAAACTGAGAGCAGATGTTAATTTTGCAAGAATATCTTTAAAATCTGTCATGTTTTGAGCAAGTTGAGTATTGATTGTCTCTTGCTTTTCAATGAATGCATGCAATGTTTCCTCAAGATTTCTTCTAAGAGGTGGAGCATAAGGAGGTGCATATCCATGAGAATTTTGGAAATTGTGGTGTGCTTGAAATGGTGGTTGTGAAGTTTGTGCATTGTTGTTCTCACTCTTCCAACTAAAATTTGGGTGATTTCTCCAACCAGAGTTGTATGTTTGTGAGTATGGGTTGTGGTTGGCCCTTTGGAAACTGTTTAAAGCATGGACTTGTTCATGGAGACATTCCTTAAAAGAAGGCAAGGTTGGACAATCGTTGGTTGAGTGTTCATTTGTTTCACAGATTTGACACACAATGTTTTCAACAGATTTTTACATATTTGACACACAATGTTTTCAACAGATTTTAATTGACCACTCTTTTTCAATTCTAGTGCCTCGACTTTTCTAGCTAAAGATGCAAACTTGGCTTGGATGTCATGATCTTCCCTAAGGTTGTACATACATCCACTAGATGTATGAGGTTGAGTTTTACTCGGTACCTCATAAGTACCCGCGGTGTCCCAATTTTGAGCATTTTCAGCTAACAAGTTTAAGTACTCCATTGCTTCATCAGGGTCTTTATCTTTAAAAGTTCCATTGCACATCAATTCAACCGTTTGCCTATCTCTAGGTAAAAATGTGAAACCAATCTTTATGTTTCAAAACCATGATGAGGGCAAGTACTAAGCAAGTCTCGATACCTATCCCAACATTGGTAAAATGTTTCTCCTGGTTTTTGAGTGAAAGTAGTGATTTGTCTTTTGAAAGAGTTTGTTCTGTGTGATGGGAAAAACTTCTTTAAAAACTGTTGTTGCATTTCATCCCAAGCACGAATGGATCCTAGTCTCAAATTTTGTAGCCATGTTTTAGCCTTATCTTTTAATGAAAAAAGAAAAAGCTTTAATCTGATGGTGTTCATGCTACAATTTAAATTATTATATGTGTTTTTTTTTTTGGTAAGTTGACGTATATATTAAAGGAAAACGATACAAAGATTATAAAGGGCATACCCCAGATTTACAATGAGAACATAAACGTAAAACAATAGATGGCTACATGCTAGCCACCGAACTGAAAACTCAAGACCTAATTTGATTCGTTAGGGAAACTAATACAACCAGCTAAATATCAAATGAAGAATCTATGTTACGTTACCCTCCAGGCTCGTTGGATTCTTTTATTTTCATCTGTTGGTAGAACGTTCCTCATCAAATCCAGCTTATCACGGATGATACATTCAATTTGATGAAAGACCAAATTCTGAGTTCTAGATATTCCAGCAAAGGTCCTTGCATTCCTTTCTTGCCAGATATGATACACTGTAGCTGCAAAACTGAGTTTACGAGAAAAATGGATGAAACTTTTGCCATGCCAAGTGACAGTGGCCCATCGAATCCATTCATCCCATCCTTTTGTCATTCTTGGAATGTTGCATCTGTCACAAACATCCCACCAGATCGCTTTAGTCTAGAGCATTCAAAGAACAAGTGGTTGTGATCTTCGTTGTTGCGGAGACAGAGTGAGTATCTATTGGGACCATGTATACCAAATCGATGAAGTCTATCTTGGGATTTTCTGTTGGACGGCCACCCAAAGAAGAAATGAATTTCTTGGAACAGCATTCTTGAACCATACAATGTCATGCCATTCGACCATCGTATGATGAAATCTTAGTTGTTCCCAAGCTATTTTGATCGGGAATCTGTGATTTGGTGAATCCAGCCAAACAATCTCATCATTTTGCCCTATCATTGGTTTAGAATTGGAAGGAATAGCTTCTACAATGGGGGGCCAGCCAATAGCGTGAGTGGTAGGAATTTTCCATTCTGAGTTATGAATCAGCATATTCACCTTCGCGTTCTTTTCCATACCTGAATCATAGATGAATCTATCACCGTAAGAATCTGTGAGCGGGCTGTGAGGATGCCAATTGTCAAACCATAGAGAAGTTGTCCTGCCATCCCCTATGATGTACTTCATCTTTGGCCATGCTAAGGATCTGAGCTTTAGAATCTTTCTCCATGCCCAAGAGCAATTCCGTGGCGTCTTGATTGTCCAGAAATTCCTACCTCGCAACAGATTACATCTAATCCAAGTAAACCAAATTGAGCCATCTGAGTCATTGCACAGGTTCCAAATGTGTTTCAACAAAGCAATCTTGTTCCATTCTGTTATCCTCTTTATTCCTAGCCCCCCTCCTTTTTTGGAAGACATACCTGATCCCAAGCCACTTTAGCCATAGTAGTTCTCATATCTGAACCTGACCAAAGAAAGGATCTCATAATTTGCTCCACACTTTTTATGACTTGCCCAGGTAAGAGGAAGAGAGA
>NW_011505209.1:0-3985 GCF_000495115.2 Populus euphratica
TCACATGATGCCTTTAAATCCTATTATTGTCATTGAGATCTTTGACTATTGGGGTATAGATTTCATGGGTCCATTCCCTCCATCATTTGGTTTCTTATACATATTAGTCGCAGTAGATTATGTTTCAAAATGGATAGAGGTAATTCCAAGTCGAAACAATGATCACAAAATAGTGATAAAGTTTTTGAAAGAAAATATTTTGAGTCGATTTGGAGTCCCTCAAGCCATAATAAGTGATGGTGGAGCACATTTCTGCAACAAGCCATTTGAGTCTTTAATGAAGAAATATGGAATCACACACAAAGTTGCCACCCCTTATCACCCTCAAACAAGTGGACAAGTAGAGCTTGCTAATAGGGAGATCAAACATATTTTGGAGAAAACAGTGAACCCTAATAGGAAAGACTGGTCTTTAAGACTTAATGATGCACTTTGGGCTTATCGAAGTGCTTATAAAACATCATTAGGTATGTCACCTTATAGACTAGTCTATGGAAAACCTTGTTACTTGTCTGTGGAACTTGAACATAAAGCTTATTGGGCTATTAAAGCTTTCAATTCAAATCTAGATGATGCTAGTCAACTGCGAAAATTACAAATAAATGAGCTTGAGGAAATAAGAAATGATGCATATGAAAATTCAAGAATTCATAAAGCAAGAATTAAAGAGTTTCATGACAAGAAAATACTGAGAAAAACATTCAATGTTGGTCAAAAAGTCTTGCTTTATAATTCTCGATTGCATTTATTTCTTGGAAAATTAAGATCAAGATGAAGCGGTCCTTTTATTGTGAAACATGTGTATCCATATGGGGCTTATGACATTGAGAATCCAAAGAATGGTAATGTTTTCAAGGTAAATGGACATCGTCTGAAAGTTTACTTTGACAATTTTTTAGTTGAACATGACTCTATTGAATTGGGTGATCCTGTATATAAAGATTGATTTTTTTTCTTTTTGAGTGATTTTTGCTAGTTTCTCTTACCCCGGTCAAATGACGGATAACGGTACTCCGTGACTTAAGTCGGTTCTTTCAGTTTCTCACAATAACTGATATCTGTGTATATATTTGTGCAATTCTTTGAATCTCTCTTCCAATTCTCATTTGAAAATGGACACTAATCTTGAAAAATTGAAAAAGTATTTTCCCGCTCTGCCTCAGAATGCGATAACAAAAATTTACCGTGCTAGATATGCAAGATTGAGATTGTTAATGAATCATGGAATTCTTGAAGATATTCGCTGGTTGATTGAAGCAAAAGTCCGATTATCAAGTGAGTCCTCTAATTTCTTTATTTCACACATGCTTGGAATAGGTAAAAGCACTTTTGCAAAGAAACGTCGTGCAAAACGACTAAAAGTCTGTCATCGATGTGCTAGATGGACTTGTAATACACAATGTCGTTCTTTAGGAATGGTATCTATAAACCGTGAAGATAAAATACAATTCATTAAGGATGGCCTGAGTAAGGAGTCTTTAGATAATCTTCTATGGACTCTTGAGACGCATCCTATTGGAGATGTGCATCATGTAATTCATGATTTATGGCCACTATTTGATAAAGAACATGATTGACTTAGTCTTGGGAATCTGACTAAAAAAGACCCTATTTGCCAGTTTTTAAGAAAACTGGATGGGAAGGCTATCCCCGACCCATAGAGGGCGTTTAAGCCATTCTTGGACGTAAAACCAAGGGAAGATGTGAGCCACAATCACAACTACTTGTACATACACATGCTTTTTTTAAAAGTAAATAAATAAATAAATAAAGAGAGAGAGAGCGAGAGAGAGAGAGAGTGAGACTCCAGCTGGGCTACATATAGATGTTATGATTGCCTTTCTAATTTCTCATCTATAAAACCCTCTCTTTCTAATTTCCTCTTGGGCTCAACTGCACATTCACCATAAACCCATAGGTTTGTTAAATGTTAATGGTTATTATGATAAGTTGTTGTCTTTTCTTGATCATGTTGTGGAACAGGAATTTCTAACATCTTCTGCACGACAAATCATAATCTCTGCTGCTACTGCTGAACAATTGATTGACCAATTACAATCTTTCATTCCTGTGATTGATCCTTCCATGAGTCGCATAAATTGGTCATCTAAGGAAAGCCGTAAAAAGCTTAGATTAGATTTGAGCCTTCATTTATGAATATTTGTGTCTTTTGGTTTTATTATTGTGTTTTGTTGTTTCTTATATTTGTTTTAGTGTGTTTTAGGTTTGTCAGTGTCTGTTATTTCAGGTGATATCTTCTATACTCTATCTTTCTACCTTAGAACATTGAGGACAATGTCTCATTTTGGTTGGGGGGAGAGGGTAGTAGTTGATAAAAAAAAAAAAAAAATTATTTTTCAAAAAAATTGTTTTTCATGTCATAAAGCATGTGCATAATTGTTGTTACTAGGATGGCAGAGTAAAGGAGCTCTTTTGTTAAAGTGACTCTTGAGACGCATTTTAGTAACCATTCTTAACAAGGTCTATTATAATACTTCTTGAAATATTCAGGTTTACAAACTCTCGCATTGTTATCACTTAATTCTGCTCATATACTTATTTAACATGTATTCTTAAACCTTAATTTACACACACACACACTTTAACATATGATTGTGGGTTGCATATTAGATTATTACATTATTTATGTTCTTTTGTTAAAGGTAACAACTAAGGGAAAAGGATTGTATATAATTAAAAAACAAGACGAAAAAAAAATAAAAACAAAGAAAAAAAATGATAATAATAAAAATGTAGATAAGTTTGGTTTCGTAGCCTCCCTAACCTAAGCAATTAAGCCCGAAGGGGTGTTTTAACACCTAATACCCTCAGTCAATTGATTTAAGAGCTATTGGCCCAACGCTTGTTACATGGGTTGAGGAGAAAAGCTTAAGGGAATCAAACATTGCACTATCTACATATCAGTATCTGTGACCCGAGTTACTAAGCTTGTAGGCGTGTCTTAACACCTAATGCCCTAAGACCAACTGGTCTGGGAGTCATTAGCTGAAAGCTCCTTACATGGGTTAAAGATGCATGATGTTTTTAAATTATATGTATATATATTTAAAAAAAAAAACAAGAAGAAAAAAAAAGACAAAAATAATAATCCCAACCCAAGGAAGTTAACCTTAAACATTAGAACAAAAAATATGTTTTCTTCCAAGAAAAGCCCCATAATTATGTGTTGATACATTGAGCACAAAAGAAAGGTTTATGAATATCTTGTTAAGAGGTATTGAGCAGGTATATAAATTTAACGAGAGTTTGTTTATCTGGATAGATTAATGGAAGTTAAATGATGAATACCTTGCTTTGTGGAATTTGCAAATTGTTTTTCTATTTTAACACTTTGATTACTAGGGACTACTAATAAGCTGGTTGGGGGGGTGTGATTAGTACTTAAAAGTGCATTTTTATCATGGTTTTATATCATCATTTTGCACTTGAAGTATCAATAACTCCTTAACTAAAGCATGTTTTATAATAATATATCTAATAATATAAGATACCTTTAATTTGTGGTAAATGTCTATTTTTAATGCAGGCCTATCACATAAATGAAAGGATTGATTGATGTCATTTTAAATACAGGCCTATCAAATAAATGAAAGGATTGATTGATGGCTTTAAGAACTTAAATTGCAAGGGTAAAGAGATGACCAAAATTAGAAAAGAGATGTCGGTGCAATCCAAACCGGAACACTGTTTGGTAATTAGGTCATATCTGGAGTTATAGATCTCAGATTTAGGTCTACTTTATATGGATGGAAAGGTAAGACATAGGTCTACAACTTTCATATGGAGCCCAAGATCTAAAAAGGCCATTTTCAAGTCCAAATTATTGCAACAACAAAGAAGGCCGAAGCTATGCTCTAGCCCGAGCACTATTCAGTATTTTGGCTATATCTGGAGTTCTAGAAGTCCAAATGAGCTGAATTGTTTACACAAGAAAGATGAGACAATTGTCTACAACTTTCATGTT
>NW_011505180.1:0-4060 GCF_000495115.2 Populus euphratica
TTATATATTAAAATGATATTCAACGATTACTTTATTAAAACAAATGTTTTGAGAGTTAGGAGGCCGTCATTAGCATGCAATATTTTTAATCCCATAACAAACGACATAAATCAAGCTCTCAAATAAAATACAGGAATAAGAACTTCAGTGTTATGAGAGGATAAATTAATTTTCATAATCTTCGCTTTATTTCCCATGCCCTTGCAGTGCAAAAACATCACAAAAGATAACTTCTAGGAGCCACCAGTACAATACTGCATGAGCTTGTATATATATATATATTTGTAGGCTGGCAAAACGTTCTGAGATTGAAGAACACAATTATGCATGCGTTCCTGGGTGTAGAGAGAGGTTATGAAATGATGGATAGATCATAAACGCCATAATTTACAAAAACGGGCCCTCACAGGACTCTATACATGAAGACACCCTAAGTGCATATGTTTTCAACATATTCTGATGCAGAATGGCTTTAAATTAATGATGACAACGTAGAAGCTGTAATTTATCTAAAGAGCATTTTGAGTTCCTCAATCCTAGCGGACCTGACCTCCTCGTCGGTGAGAGCACCAGCAATCATTCTCTGCTTCTTTGCCTGAACTTGCTGCAGGCGTTCCTCAACTGTGCTCTGTCACATTGGTCGGTGGCAAAACATTTGATTAGCAGCTAAGAAAGTGGAAAAGACAAGAATTTATGAGCACAGGCAAGATGACACTTTGATAATACTCGTTAATGGACCTTTTTGCCAATCGAACTCCTGGCTACTTCAATTAAATGGTTGCGAAAGTTCTCAAGGTACTTGTTAATGAACCACTCAGTCACAACATCACAAGTTCGTAATAGTAACTGCAGTTCATTCCAGACCAATAATACAATCTCAGTTGGCCTCGAGAAACAATTCAAAAAGTGCCTCTATCAGGAGCTTAAGATTTTTGTTTTTGGCTGTTCCAAGGCTTGAGCCTAATCCTCTTCAGCTAGGTTCAGATCACCCACCTTTCCCCTTTTTTTTTTTGTTCTGAATAATGCTTGGCCTAGATTACTTTGGTTCCTAAACTAAACTATAGATGAGTGTATCTTCATCAATCCGGCAAAATATAAATTAAACTAAATCACATTTCTGGTCTAAATCTTCACATATTCCAACTAGAAATTTGACGAGAACCCAAAGAAAATCCAAAGTATAATCTAACCTCAACAATGAATCTTCTAACAAAAACTGTTCGCTTCTGTCCTATCCGATGGATTCTCATTATTGCTTGCTCCTCGACTGCAGGATTCCACCATGGATCCTGCATATTTTAAAGTAACAGATTTTTAAGAGGTGGGAAACTCTTTCCTTTATGAAAAGAAATTAAGATATGAAAATGTACCATTAAGAAAACATTTGAGGCTGCAGTAAGATTCAGGCCTACGCCACCAGCTTTTAAAGACATCAATAATACCTGAGATATACGATAATTGGTTAAGAAAATTATTAAACCATCGAGAACTGCAAAGACATCAAATTCCGGAAGGTAATTAACTACCACGGGCACTTGAAACTGCTTACCATTTTTTCCCTGGTTTCATTGAACTCCTTCAAAGTCCTCTCTCTCTGCTTCTGTGCAAGTTTTCCATCAAACCTTAAGAACCCAATTCCTCTCCTTTTCAGTGGGATCTCTAAAAGATCCAAAAATGAAGTCCACTGGCTAAAAACAATGCTCTTTTCACCAAAGCCTGACCTATGGATATGTTCCAAGCATTCCAGAAGCTTGGAAACCTTTGAAGACTCCTTCCAGTCATTCTCAACATCAACCTGGAACTTACCCTCTGTTGGGCATGCTATCAGGTCATTTGCATTCAGTGAAGTTCGACAGATTGGGCATATCCCTGATATTGGTGTTTGCCAGCAAGAGATGAGACATTCCCTGCACATCCTATGTACACATGGTGTGAGCACGGGGTCATCTGCAGACTCCATGCATATGGGACACTCAGTATTTTCACCCCTCCGGATGCCCTCAACAACCTCTTCAATGTATGCTGGAGTAGGTGCCGATTGCCTTATGGTGGCAGAACTAGCATGGCGGATGGCCTCAACAACCTCTTCAATGCATGCTTCGGTGGCAGCTGACTGCCTTGGAGTGGAAGAATTAGAATTTGTTTCCACAAACCTTCTTGCATACTTGTTCAATTCCTCATATCGTTGGATATCAGCTCGACTGCACATTCACAATTTAGAAACAAAAACAGAAAATTCGCTTTCTTTTTAACAAATAAAGGAAAATATCTTCAATTCTAGTCCCACCTCATAACAAGAAATGGGTGGTTGCAACACTGCCTCAGTCGTAGTAGCAGCTCAAGGACAGATGCATAGTTGTGCAGAACCTTGCCCTGAGCAACAAACTCTTCAAACTGGACCTGTTCAGATTAAAAAAAAAAAACACTCAGTTGAACTCTGTTTCCATCATATATTCAATATAATTCATCCTAAATGGAAGGTGACAATAACTAACACTTACTTTTGATCTTCTAAAAAGGGCATCATAAAAATCACGTTCAGCTTCCGATTGTTCACACTTGATTATTTGAATGTCAGTTGGAGGGAGAACAAGTATGGGCCTAAATCAAATGCATCAAACAACAGAAAGATGAAAAAGATTTTTGCTGCGGTAAAAAATAATAATGACAATAAGAAGAAAGGTTGAAAGACCAAGTGCTCACCTTCCCTCCTTATCCTTTGTATCCTTGGTCCTTCTCAACATTAGCGGCCTCAAAATAGCCTTGATCAACTTCATGGCTCTAGGGTCTCCATTTTCATGCGGTCTTTGAATTAATTTGTTCCACCTATTCCAAAGTCAGACTGTATTATGGACAAAGACATGAAACAAATCCCAGAATAAATGCCTGAGTAAATGATTAAAGTTCAGTCTAGGTGAAAGTTAGAATCATATTATTTTTTTACACCAATCAGCAAGGGGCAATGAGCGTGCATTCCTACCATGGCCAGTTGCACCAAGGCTCAACATGCAAGAAGCACAGAAGGCTGTACAGATCTTCCAAGGTGTTCTGTAACAATAGATGAAGAGAGAATTTGTTAATTGCTCAAGCAATGGGCATCCACTTTCTCGATATCTAGTACACCCAAACCACGATAAATTGTTGAAAAAGAGAGTTCTTCTCAAAAATAGCTACTTAGAAAGGATAACATAAAGCAAGAGGAAAAACATATAGTACTTCTGTGCATCAGCAATTTCAGAGAAAAATGTGCATTAATTAATAAGAAAACAGACCTGAATAGGTGTCCCAGTAAGACACCATTTGCAATATGACAACAATGCAAATGTAGCCTTTGCGGCTAAGGTCTTCCAGGACTTGATGGTATGAGCTTCATCTAGCACCACCCTATGCCACTCAACCCTATTAAAAATGCTATTCTCCATATCCTGTATCAGATCAAAAGAAGTTTGAAGTTGGGAGAGAAACTACTAGAACAATTACTAAAAGAAAGATGAAATAACTGGTAAAAGTACAGCTTAATAATTTAAACCTCCTGATATCCATACGAAATTGATTAATAAATGAAAGAAGTATGTTCTTACATGCTTGTAAGCTTCAGTTAGGACACCATATGTTGTCAAGACCACATCATATCCAGATAAAATCCTGGGGTTATTTGTTTTGTACCCGCCATAGTGAACAAAAATGGAAATGCTTCCTGGCTCTGAATGGGTTTCAAGCTCATCCTGGCATAAAAGACCTATTAAGACGTAGAACAAAAGACATAAAAGAATAACAGTATCTCTACAATGTAATATTCAAAGCATCTATCAATTAATTGAATTATTATAAGGAACTATTTTTCTCCGTAGATGTTGTGACACCATAGTTCGAAACATTCTATCTGGTAATCAGAGACTAGAAAAGAGGCAGGGATATTATACATGATTCTTTTCATTATCTTACGTCATGAGGGAAGAGAATCACCTTCCACTGGCCTAGCAAAGCCATGGGGCAGATAATAAGAGTGCCACCCTTTGCTTTAGGCATGGTTTTCGTGCGGGGATCTTCTATTCTGTTT
>NW_011505181.1:0-4057 GCF_000495115.2 Populus euphratica
ACAACAATATTTTTGAAGCATTGTGAAAAAAAAACTAAAACATAAATACTTTTTAAAAATGGTGAAATAAAAATTATAACAATAAAAGAGATTGCATTAATTAAAATTTAAATAAGAATTAATGAAAACTTTGTTTTTACTTTCTCTCGTTGAATAATTATTAATATCTTAAAGTTTTGCTTTCTCTACTTCAAGAATATGTTTTACTTCTTTTACTAGCGTTGACTGTAATTGTTATTGTTATGCAAGAAAGTCAAATTACAGCAAGTTATGTCAAGAATATGAGTTTGTGAATTATTTCTTACCATTATTCCCAATATACCATAAACTCTTGAATCTTCTTGCCGTTTGAATTACAAGTTCCTAAGAAATCCAAAAATGATTTTAATGTGTATGTATTAAAATTTATTAAACTGATTTTTTTATGTTATCATTTATTGAGAATTGTTTTCTCCCAATTTTTTTTTATAAAAACACATAAAAGTTTAAATTACTAATAGACTTTGAGAGTTATCTAACACAATTGTGTTGACAATGTTATTCTGATAAATACATACTGAATGATTATTTTTTATTTAGTTTGGTTTTTATTAAAAAAATAATTAAAATAATTTTTTTAAAAAAAAATCAAAATCGGTTTAAATCGACTAATTTCAGTTTTTATATGTTAATTTTAAAATAAAAATTATTTTTCAGTTTAGGTCAGTTTTTTTATGGTTTTGTTTTTTTAATTTGGGTTCAGTTCAGTTTTCTTAGTTTCATGCTTATAAAACTGAAACCGAACCAAACCGGTTAATTTTTAAAAAATTCTAATTTGTTTAATTGGTTTTTTTCATGGTTTGATTTTTTTAATTATTTTTTTTATTTTTTCAATTTAATCAGTTTTTTAATTTTTTTACACACCCCTTGTATTCTAGCTATTATTTTCCAACTCATCCACCAATATTTTTACCTTCAAATTAGGATAATTAACACCATTATTAAAGAAAACTTAGCTTCCATGTACCACAATTCATTTTTTTTTTTTACAGATTTTTTATTGTCTAAATGAACACAATGCTGATAAAATTTAAATATTTAGCTACAGAAAACAATTCTACAAATGACTGATATATTAATTATTATTAATTTACTTCAATATCTCACACGACATACAAATCTAAAAACGACCCGTATTATATTCTATGATAACTGTTTTGAAAGAAACAGACGTGTCATAGAACAACATACTGAATCTGTGGAGAGAGAAAAAACATAGTTTAAAGGATTAATTTTGAAAATCTAGACCCTAAATCAATTTGAATTAAATAAAATATTAATATGTTAACTTAGTTAAATTCATTCAACCTTTTTATTTTTTTAATGATTTAATCAGCTTAATTAAACTTTATATAAATTTAATTTAGCTAATATCAAGAAAAAAAATATTTTTTAATAAAAATATTTCACCTAAGTTAGAAGTTATAATAACTTTTTTTCATTAATTTTTAAATAATAAAAGTTTATTTAATATTTTATGAACGTTTGTTTTTTAAAATATTTTTATTATAAAATAATATAAATTATATTATTAAACCTCACTTAACAACTTAAATTTTTTAATTAAAATGATTTTTTTATATTTTTCATTTAAAAATTCATCAAAATAATATTTTTTTAATTTATTTTTTATATTATCACATTAAAACAATTTACAAACATAAAAAAAATTTAAATAAAAATATATCAAATTTAATTTTTTTTAAAACATTTTTACTCAAAAAAAAAAACCCAGCATGAATCACAGCTGTGAAAAAAAACACAATTCGTTTGAATCCTCGTGGTGGGCTCTTACCCGGCCAATAAATGGGATTTGGTATCTCCCAGGTGCCTCGTCTCCGATGAGAAAGGTGGCCCCTCCACGAACAGATCTCTTGGCAATTTATATCTATCAATTTCCGAGCAAGATTGTTCACCAAAGATTTTACTGCCCATCCTTTGTAAAACAGTAAAGAAATGTTTTATTTTCTTTAGGTTCATTTTCCAATTTTAAATAAAAATAAAATTTGCAAAAACATTTCTTACCTTTTTATAAAACACTCTAAAAAATTAAACTTGATTTTACCTATTTTCTTGGCATGATAATTTCCATTTTTAAAAAAAATCAAAGTTATCAATTCAATAAAGTCTTAGTGTGACAGAAATCCTACATACTCGTATTGAACAACCGTCCGATATTTTAGCTATATGTATATATATATATGTATATGTATATATCATCCTTCATAGTTCTTAAAGCTGTATTTATTTCACACACACATATATATAGCAATGACATGATACCCTAATCAAATGTAAAGATTTCAATTGCTTTAAAAACTATATATATATATAGCAATGACATGATACCCTAATCAAATGTAAAGATTTCAAGTGCTTGTGTGAAATAGATACAGCTTTAAGAACTATAAAGGATTATATATATATATAATGACCATGAAAATTCATTAATTACCATAAAAATAAAAAAGTTATTATCATATAAGAGGTTTTCCAATACTTTTAATGTTGTGTTTAATTAGTGCTAACAAAAACATATTTGGTTGGAGATATGAAAATAAATATAAAATAAACTTGTTATTATGATAATTTTAAAATTAATGAATCCAAATAAAATGAACCCAAAAAATTCTTTAAAATGAACTTAGAGACATCCTCTAAAAAAACTCAAAAAAATCTAATAAATATGGATTCAAGCATGGTAGTCCCAGTTTATATACACTCGAAATATGCCCTCGGACAAATAAACTCAACCCATGCTCCCTACATAGGCTCATGGGCACATGCTCAGCTAGTATAGACATGCATCATAACGCACTCATGAGTTCAAGTTATCACTCTTGAACCCAGCATGTTTGAATCCAAAAGGCACTATAGTTATTAGTTACATCAAACTCATAGATAATTACATTATTTAAGGGAGATTAAACATAATGGTAATCTTTGAAGTCCTTTAAAGGGTTACTCATATTATTGTGATACTCATATATAGAAACAATACTCTACACATGGCTATCTTGAAATAAACATCAATTACCATAACAATTGTTCCTTATCAAACTCCTCGGGCTCCTAAGATTCTAATAAATAAAGAACTAAGAGAAAATTTATATATGAGCATACCTAAGAGAATAAGTAAAACTCCCATAAATGGAGAAGCTTTTCCTTATCTAAACGAGCATTAAACAATTTAACTCTCTAAGGACTATATTTTCACAAAAATGAGTCTAAATAACTATAATGACCTTACTAACCCAAGAGAGCAAGTAGTCCTAGCCCACGCTCCCCACATAGACATATGAGTGCTTAGTGCATAGGCATACACCCAGTGCATCCCATGCAGAGCGTACACCCAATTGGTGTCGGGTATGCCCCATAGCAACCTTATGGGCTCAAGCTATCATGCTCGAAGTCCGATGTTTTTAGGTTCAGGCAGCACGCTCAAACCCATTTTTATTTTTAATGGGCTTAAGTTGTCATGCTTGAGCTCAGTATATTTGGGTTCAAGTAACATACCTAGATCCATTTTCATCTCTAATAGGCTTGGGTACCTTGTTTAAGCCCAACACTAGTCAAAAAGATTTCCCAGACCTCACGCAGATTTCTTGATATTTTATACTGATCCAATACATATTATTTTGATTAGAATACAACTCAAAATATTATAAGGATGAAATTATACTTAAGTCCCTCCTCTCCATAAAAAAAATAAGATTTATGGCCTATAAATATACCATGAATCATTCAAATTAAAAGTTCACAATCTTTTTATTCTCAATATTTTTAGCATATATATTTTCAGAGTTACTGATTTTATCATCGAAGAGTCTCTACATCTATCAAATGAGATATTTTATAAGTACTATCTATTTTTACCCGCCTTACTAGGCACTACCATAGTTATTGGTCATCTGCCTTGCCATATGTCACTTTTTATCACTTACTAACCTTTTAGGTTTTTTATATTAAGTCATCAGAAATTTTGATTATAAATAATAAATCAAATTACTTAAATTAA